>NC_081841.1:104620392-104920392 GCF_963259705.1 Myotis daubentonii
TGGTGGGAAAGATCAAGAAGCTGAAACACAATTATTGAAGCACAATTGCTATTCCCAAACTAGAAACAAAGAGCCATTACTTATTCAGCTAATATATACTTGGCACCTTTCATCTGTGGGGCATTCTGTTAGGGTCAGGGATACAAAAAATCATTCTGTTCTCTCTTTGCAAAGAGTCTACAGTTCCAATTGGTGAATGTTTTAATAAACTATATTCTTAACATGTTGATTAGCATGCAGGCATTAAACAGTAATTTTAAAACCCCATAAATTCCATTTAAAATTTATAAAACTTAATCTAACATAGCATATCCACCATATTTACTATTTGAAATATGCATGCTTGCTGACCTTTTGTTCACTTCTGTGTGGCTGGCACATAGAACTAGCTCAATACAAACTCATTGAACTGAATGGATATAGTGAGGACTGGAAGGTTATATATGTGAAATAAAAAACTAAAAAAAAAAAGAAGAAGAAAGACCATTGTCATACTTAGGTAATGAAATCATGAATACGTTTCCTCTTTTTCTCCAAAAATTTCTTCTATACAGTCATTACTATAATTTGTTGAAAAATAAGTTAGTAAATTTAAAAAGAGATTCCTGGGTGCCTCTAGAACTCATAATGCCAAAGGAATAAAAATCCTAAGAAATCCTATCTAATAAAAGAGAAAAATGGTAATTGGCGTACGACGATACCCTTTTCATTGGCTAATCAGGGCTATATGCAAATTAACTGCCAACTAAGATTGGCAGTTAACTGCCAACAAGATGGCGGTTAATTTGCATATGTAGGCACAATGCAGGGAGGCGAAAGGGAAAGCAGGAAGAAGCCCCCTGCCACTGACAGTGATCAGAAACCCAGCAGGGAGCTAAGAGCTGCCCCCCAGCCATGATCGGAGAATCAGGTGCCTTTTCCGCCCTGGCCAGTGATAGCAGGAAGTAGGGGTGGAGCCAGCGATGGGAGCTGGGCACGGTCGAAGCTGGCAGTCCCGGGAGCTAGGGGTCCCTTGCCTGGGCCTAAAGCGGAGCCCACAATCGCGGGGCCGCTGCAGCTGCGGGTGTCCGCTGCCTGGGCCAGACACCTAGGCCAGAGGCGTTAGGCCTGGGGAGGGGCAGAGCCTTCAACTGCGGGGAGCTGGGGGTCCCCTGCCCAGGCCTGACACCTCTGCCGGAGGCCTCAGGCCTGGTCAAGGGGCCGATCCAGTGATTGGTGATCGGAGGGTGATGAGGGTCAACTCCTCTGGCCGAGGCATCAGGCCTGGGTGGGGGGCGGAGCCGGGGATTGGGGGGATATGATGGTCCCCTTGCCCAGGCCTGAAGCCTGGATCAGAGGCGTCAGGCTTGGGCGGGGGGTGGAGCAAGCGATCAGAGGGAGATGGGGGTCCCCTGCCCAGGCATGATTCCTGGGCCAGAGGCCTCAGGCCTGGGCAGGGGCCAGAGCCAGTGATCAGGGGGAGATGGGGGTCCCCTGTCCAAGCCTGACACCTCTGGCGGAGGCATCAGGCCTGGGCAAGGGGCCGATCCTGCGATTGGAGGGTGATGGGGGTCTACGCCTCTGGCCGAGGCATTAGGCCTGGGCTGGGGGCAGAACCAGTGATGGGGGAAATGAGGGTCCCCTGCCCAGGCCTGACGCCTCTGCCAGAGGCGTCAGGCCTGGGCAAGGGGCTGATCCTGCGATTGGAGGGTGATGGGGGTCAACGCCTGAGGGCTCCCAGTATGTGAGAGGGGGCAGGCTGGGCTGAGGGACACTCCCCCCCCACACACACCCAGTGCACGAATTTCGTGCACTGGGCCCCTAGTTTAAAATAAAAGAACTTTGATTCTGGGATATCCCCAGGACCAAGAGGCTGTGGGAATTGATTTTCTCTCTTGGCCACATCTATTCTTCAATCTCCCAGTGCTAAAGGGACTAGACAAGCAGTAGGCTAGTGCAAAGATCCAAGTAATATATGGTGAGGGTCCAAAATAAGACAGTGACAGGGGTGGCAAGGAGGAACTGATTTGAGAGAATTTCTCATCTTCTATACCTAATTTTTCCATTCCGACTTCCCTAATGTTACACTGGCTTCTTGCCTGCTCTCTCTCCCTGCTTTTCTAAAGGAGAAGTGAAACTTGTTTCCCACCTTTGGGTGACTTCTAGACAAGTTTACAAAAGCTTGTCTTGGAAAAGATCTGGTATGTCAATCAGCTGAGTCAGGAAGACCAAATTTCTACCTATCCTGGCAAAATGTATCTACACAAATCAAACCTAAAATGAACCTTAACTTAATAGTCAATGGCCCTTTGCAAACCCTTGACTAATTTGACTTGAATGCTTTCCCCCTCAATCTTCCCAATACATACATGACCAGTCCATCCCCAAACCTTATAGATTCTACCTAAAGATATGTCTCAAGTCCTTCCATTGTCTCCCCTATAGCCACCATCTGAATCCAAGGCCCCCCAAATTTCTGCCTGGATTCCTGCAACAACCCTACCTGGACTCAATTACTTCCACCCTTGGCCTCCCTGATCTATTCTGTACACAACAGCTAAAGAGATCTTTTAAGAACACAACTCAGATGATTTCACTCTTGCTTTAAGTCACTTTCAATGGTACCCATTTCACTTAGGATAAAATACAGAATCCTTAACAACATGAATATGCGACCCCTGCCTGCCTCTCTAGCCTTGTTTTTGACAATAGACTCACTTACTTCACTGACCACCTTCTTTCAAGCTCTCAAATGAGTCTAGCTCTTTCATGCCTTAGGGCCTTTGCACATGCTATCCTTCCTGTATAGAATGTTCTCCTCTCCATTCTTTGCCTAATTAACAATATTTCAACTTTTCTTAGCTCTCAACTTAAAGTCATCTCCTTAGAAGTGTCTTTTCTGACATCTTGATATAGGTTAGGAACTCTTTCCATGTTCTCTAATAGTACTCAGTACATTTCTTTCATATGGTTATCTAAACATTTACATTACTGGTTATTGGCTTAATGTCTGCCTCTCCTATCTATATATATAAAAGCCTAAGTGACCATGCAACTGTTCGACTGGTTGAATGACACACGCTGACCACCAGGGGGCAGATGTTCAATGCACAGGCATGGAAACATGGAACAGACTGATGAAACTCAGAGGGAAGGTGGGAGGGTGGGAAGAAATTAACCAAAGATCTTATATGCATACTAGAGGCCCCATGTACGGATTCGTGTACCAGTGGGGTCCCTAGGCCTGACCTGTGGGGATCGGGCCAAATCCGTGCACAGGCCTCCAACATCCCCCAAGAGGTCCCAGATTGCAAGAGGGTGTAGGCCAGGCTGAGGGACCCCACCAGTGCACGAATTCATGCACCGGACCTCTAGTTAGTTTATAACCTCTCTGAGGACAGAGACCACATCTGTTTTGCTCATCATTGTATAGCCACACAGTGCCTCTCAAGGTTCCTGGTTTATAATGAGCCCTTAACATATATTTTTCAAATGAAGAAACCTAAATATAAGTTAAATCACATGACATAGTTCCCAATTATGCCCTTAATCTGTTGAATACAAATTCATGTAAGAGTTAAATTACAAAGGGTAACTGAAACACAGTATGATTTTTTCGCTAACATGGAGGATGCATTTCAAGGACATACTTCTTGGTTTGACAGTTTATTTCCAGAGGTAGAAATATAACAGGCAATTGGATGTGGCTCAGGGTGCCAGATAAGGACTTGTCTTGAAAATATCATTAAATACTTTATAAATTAGGCAATTTCAGGCTGTGGGGGATAAAGACATACTGTTTGTCTCAGTTAATGAAAGTCTATCAGTCAGGACTCTTAATATTGTATGTGACAGAGGACCCATCTCAAGCCGCCTCCAACAAGAGAGCAGATTTATTGCCTTCATAACTGTAAAGTCTAGAGACCAGGCTGTCTTCCTGTGGGAGAGGATTGATGCTATGGCCTGAAAATGTCATCAAGGTCCCAGTTCCTCTCCGTCTCTGACCTGCCTTCCATGCATTGCCTTGTCCTTTGCACATGGTTGGCCATGGAAACAAAAGGGCTGAAGCTGTCTAGACTTCACACACCCCACCCGGCTCTCTTCCAGAAGCTTCTGTGGTGATTCTTGAACCTGGATGATCAGCAGAATCCCATGACAAGCCAATTCCTAGCATCCCACCCCAACGCCTCTACTCCCACATCTGCTGGATAGCTTGAGAATCTGTAATTTTTAACATTTTTTACAGAAAACTTTAAAGAGGAAACCAAAATTGTTCCATAATCCTATTATTCAGAAGAGAGTTATTGAAATTTTCCAGTGAAAGTCACCAATGCACATAGACAATCAGAGGATAGAATGAAATACTAAAACTTCTCTTTCCCTCTAGGCATCACTGTTAGCAGTTTCTTGTATATTTTCCATTAAAAATAATTTATGCATTTCCAAAACATGTAGCAATTACTTTTTAAATTTGATGGAAAGGGGATCATCCTAATTATAGTCTTCTGCTTCTTGCTTTCTTCAACACACAATGTACCTCAGAGACTGTGCTACACTGGCAAATGGAGCTCCTGCTAAACCTTTTAGAAAGATGTAAGGCCATGACCACAGTGTATTTAACTGGTTCTCTGCTGACAGGCATTTACATTGTTTGTTATACAGACAGTGCTACAGTGATCCTTCTTCCTCTACCTGACCTTCTGCTGTGAGGGAAGGCACAGAGCTGGCTCTGAGCAGTGGGACTGTTGGGTCAAAGGTTATGCACATTTAAGTGATGTTGATATAGGCTGACCTTCTGGTGAGGTCCACTAGTCCAGTCTCATTGGAAAGTTCAAAATGCTGCCCTTAATTCCATGTGGGTTTATACAGTGATATCGGGGGTGGGAGGCTCTGGGAATCTGTGTTTTCAAAACTCAGATTCTGGAGAACCATTGCCCCACCATGCCTCACAGGCACCAAAGTTGTACTTGTCACTCCCTCCAGACTTGTTAAGGTCTGGCTCTCCCCCTATACTCTCTCATCAGCACTGGACGTTATGAAACTTTACAATTTTTACAAACTTTACAGATTCAGGAAAAATGGCCTGGCTTGGTTCTGATTTTATTTCCTCACTTCTGAGTAAGGTTGACCACTCTTCGTGCGTTTATTGGTCATTGGTATTTCTTTTTCTTGCTCTGCCACTTCACTTATTAGAAGCACTTTGCAAATTAAGAACATTAGTCCTTGTGTATCTGTGTCCCAAATATTTCTTCCCTTGTTTAGTATTTCTTCTGATTGGCTCATGGGTCTGTTTGTTCCTTTGTTTTAACTATAAAGAAGGGTTTTATTTCATTCTGTTCTGATGTGGGCAAATTTTTAAATCTTTTGACTGTATGATTTCTAGAGGAATCTATGTTTTAAAATTCCTCAAGTGATTCTGCCAAGTTTGTGAGTCCCTGCCTTCCAGAATCAGAATATAGCTTCTACCCTTAGGGGGTTTACACCTGCGTGGGAGAGAGAAGTCTATGCATAAAAGAGAATGAGTGATAAAGGGAGATCCAGAAGTTTCAAATGAGGATTGCACTAGCCTGCTTGGCCCAGTCCACAGTCCTCACCTAGGGGACTCCCACCGCAAATCCATAAGCAGCAGAAGGCAGAGAAAACCCAGCCACAGAGTAGAGGGGGAGGTGAGCGGCTGATAGCGCAGGGCAGCAGAAGCAAGGCCTGCAGGATGACTCACACAACAGGCAGCACAAACTCCTTGCCTCAGAGCTGCCTCAGATGCCATCAGCCCCCAAGGAGACTGAGGCCTGGTGTGCAGCTGGCCAGCCTTCCTCTGGATATGCTGGAGGGTAGAGATGCCTTTCCTCCTTAGGTCTTGTCCAAACTTAAACAGTAAGAGCACTTGCGTTACTATCTGCTTCTTGTCACCCAAAGATCCTGATTAATGTGGCGCCGTAGGAATTCAGAGAAAAGTTAGAGCTCCAGGGGCTTGAGTGGTAAAAGAGGAGCGTAAAGTGTCATGCAGAAAGACAGAGAGATTTCTAGCTTGGGGTCTCTGGAGGGAAAAAACTGGTTTTCACTCAACTCTGTATCCCTAGTTTAGATATATATCTTGAATCAGTTAATCAAGCAATCAATGGAAAGTATTTGAGTTGGGCTTGCCAAGACTAAGGGTGAAAACCATTTCTTTCTTTTAGTCAGTGCTCAGCAGTGCTGATCTGAACCCTCGGGTGAGGTGGGGGTGATGGAGTGCGCACAGGGATAGAGGTGAGAGTCCATTGTGAGCCCGAGTGGTCCCCTACAGAGATGGCTTCAATCCCAGTGCCTGCCTGCTGCCCGGGGGAGGGACAAGGGCAAACCTCTCCCTCCATGCCAGGGGCAGCTCTCGCACGGTTTGTGTCACTTCATGGGCGGGGGGTCCGTGAAGCCAGGAGGAAGACTATCCCTGGGTTTCATTACCTTACTTGTGCATGACACCTAAGCCAATGGTTCCTCCAGGAGCCTCATGAGGAATGTTTCCCAACTCAGACTTTCAGCTTTAAATACTCCTGAAAGCTAACTCCTAAGAGCTCTGTATTCTCAAGAAAATGGGGTTCCTTATTAGGAAGAAAGATCACCACTGCTCCCAAGTTTTCTCTCATGAAGAGGAGAGAGTGATTTCAGAGCACTAGGGTCTCTTCCCCTGGCCTATGGCTCTGTCCATCACATTCAGTCTTTAATAAAAATGAATTATATTCAGCACATTCAAAAGAATCCAGTATTTTATCTAGATAATAAAGAGCTAATATGCCAATTAGACCAAACAGCAGAACGGCCATTCAGACGACCTTCCGGATGAAGCTGGGGCTGCAAGGGAGGCTGTGAGGGCCGAGTGCCTTGCAGGAATTCCGTGCATTGGGCCTCAGTATAACAATAAATCCAATAATATTATGTGATTGTTTGCATAATAATAAAACCACCACCCAACTTGAGACCTGGAGTTTTAGCAAGAGCTCTGACAGCCCTTGTGCTCAATCTTCTGCTGGTTTAGATGTAATTTCAACATGTATCCATCGGGTTGACTTTTTCCTCCATTTGAGTCTAGTCTTCCTGGGGCCCAGGAATGCCTTCAAATTCCAGCTCTGCAGCACCTGGGGTGCTTTTGCCACAGCATTAAAGACACAAGAAAGGCATGAGGAGAATAAGTACGCAACGACAAATACCAGATCACTCAGGGTTTTGAAACCAGTCGGTAAAATTACTCGATAGTGTTTTAATCATGATGACTCATGCAATTGACCTTTCATTCTTACTCGTTTTAATTTTGAAACAAGTATGCAAATATATGCTAATGGTATAGCTAAGCAAATTATTCATTGCATTTGAAGAAGCACTCCAGCAAATTTTAAAATGGGATCAGAGTTCTGACAAAAAGTTCCAGAAACGTATTGAGGAGCATTGAGCAGAGTCCCCTCACTGCATAGTCAGCATGGCCCTTGTGACACGGGTCTTGGAGAGCTTTCACAAACATGTATTGAGGGCTTCAGAAAGAAGTGAATGTTCCCCCTCAGTTCCTTCTGAGCCTTCTGGATTCAGATCAGAGCCTGATCCCTGGATCTGCCCAGGATCCAAGAGGGGCTCGCCAGAAAGACAGGAAAGTTATGGCTCCTTTCCATGTTAATTTTCACGTGCTTCCTTACACTGCTATTTCCATAACCCTAATGAAGCCAGGAGCCAAGTGGTCTGGTCACAGACTAGTGCTGGAGTAAAAAAATTCTATCCAACAACCCGAATAACTTCAAAATAATTGAAGTTCTTTGTATATATTTCTTAAACACAGTAATAGCGACACTTGGCCCACAGCAATATTCTTAAAAATCTCCTTTGCTTTCCCACCTAGTTCCCTTAATATTCAGTGTCCTTCTCAAATCTTCCTGAAGAACTCCTCCCCAGCCGTAGGCCGAATAGTCAGAGCCACACTCTGACAATGGTGAGCCCTTCCCAGGTGACCAGGCAGGCGAAGTGCTTGTGGTGAAGAGCCCTCTGTGATGGGCAGGGGCGGGGAAGCCTGGGCCCTCATGCCTAAATCATTCCCATCCCATCTACACTACCTTTCATGAATGTGTGCAGCAGGGGAGCATTGGCCTGCAGAGGGAACTCCAGCCTTAGACTGACAGGTTGCTTAGGCCCATGTTGATTGGAATGTAACAAGTTAGACGGCAGTAGGCTCTCCATGCTCCCCATGATGAAATCTTCCAGTCTCCAGAGGTGTAAAGAATCATCAGATCTATGTGAATGTCAAGGGCATCAATAAAAGCATCATAGCCAACTTTCCTTTAGCCAGTGGTACTTCCATCAGCCACCCTCACTGCTGCCATCTCCCACCTTGTGCCCCTCCTTTCCCATCATACCCTATGAGAACAATTTCCTATTGAGCCACCACAAGAGGGCTCAGAATAAACCCTTGAATTGATTTTTTAATGCATGGGCTGGCCTTAAATGTAGACCTCGAGTCCTGTTGTTACTCTACCCACCCGTACAGCTCATACCCTCTGCCAGGGTTTCCTAGGTCCATTTTGAGAGGTGGTTGCATAGAAGGAAAGCTTCATGGAGATAAGGAAGGTGAGAGGACCTGTGAAGAGAGACTCCCTCCTTCACACCACAGGATCTGATCTTCCCTAGATTGTTTTCTCCTCAAAGACAACTGTTCGGGCCCAGCTTCCCATATTGGCATTCAATAAGGACAAGGAGAGCGAGCTTGCACACTGAGCTAATCAAGAGCCCAAACACAATTTTGGGACTGTCACAACAAGACCCACCGCCCTGACACAGACAATTAACATAAGTCAAGGCAACCCACCCACCCATCCCATCTCTCTCTCCGGATAGCTCATCAAGGCTCTAGCAGAAGCTGTGTTCCCTGCTCCCAGCTGTGCTATCGCCTCGAGCAGGTTGTTGTGCTGGGGACTCCTGACATTAGGCTGGAAGCTATAATTACCCAGCGTGTAATTTGGTTGCTAAATGGATTGTTTACAAAGGTGTGCATGATGAAATCACAGGCAGAGCAGGAATACTGTCCAAGCCAGTTGGGAGGAGGCAGGCCATCCTTAATCGCCACACCTCCCTCCCAGGTTCCACCTGCCAATTGTGGCTGCTGCCACCGCTGCAGACTCTGACCTCACTCAGTCACCTGGGCCTCGCGTTCCCGTGATGTTTGGAAATATCTGGCCTTCCTCCCTCAGGTGTCATTAGATAATAAACCCCAGCGGAAGCAGACTCCCCTTGGCACAGGACATGAGGTGGCGTTCACTTGAGCCAGGCCCCAGGGTGAGCCTGGAAAGGAAATGAGTCAGCTGGAGCCCAGTGAGCCCATAGACCAGAAGGAGAGGTCAACGTCACAGGGCTCAGTCCAGGCAGGTGGTCTGGGGAATCCTTACAATGGGATCAGATCCGGAGCACCAGCTATTTCACATTTGTATCCACAATTGAAGTAAGGGACTTGGGGACTGTCCCATTGCCGGAAACCCGAGGGGCAGAGGTGAAATAGGCATTAACCTCTCTGCACGGTGGCTGAAATGTCAAAGGCTTTCTGAGATCGGAGGAATGACTTGTCAAAAACAAGATGGCATTCAATAAGGACAAGGAGGGCGAGCTTGCAGAACGCTGGAGACACAAATTATGAGTAACGGTCCCGTAAAAAGGCAGTCAGATATGATCTCAGGTCAAACACATTTTGGTAATTAAATACTATTTTAAAGCAAAACAAAGACAAATTCCAACATAATCAATGTGTGTTTATGTCAAAAGAATTTACCAAGAAGTAATCTTTCTAGTGTTAAGAATCTAAAATTTGGAACAGCATGGGAAAATTAAAGAGGACCTGTGAAGAGGGAACAAATGACTATGGGGATGGAGAATTAGGCTGATGAAGAAGGGGTGACTAATTCAGAAGTGTCTACACAAAAGTAGGTGAGAGGGTCTGGTCCTCACAGCACTCTGGGGCTCTCCGTGTCTGGCACAGCGGTGCTGAATTCCGCCCACACGGGGCTTCTGGGCCTTATCCCGGGAGACGGAGTTGATAAAGCACTGAGACAATACATTAACACCAGTGTCACCTGCAGAACAGTCCCGCTCCCCTGTCACAAACCCACAAAAAGATAATTATCTCAGTAGCTTCTCCACACTGCAAATAGGACTGACAGCCATTTCGTCCTGCCATCTGCCTGCCATTCCATCTGGCCTGTGCGCTGGCTCTGAGCTTCAGTTCCAGAACCCTCAGCCTTCTTTCTGATGAGGTGGACTGTTTCAGTGCAGCCTAGTCTAGCCCCTAGAAATGGGGTCCCCGAGGAACCCCCCCCCCACACACACACACACACACTAGCAGCAGGAATGGAGCAGAGGAACAGACACTGTGATTTTTCTCTCCTCCAGCCTGGGCAGCCGAGCCCAGCTAGAAGCAATTGGGCAGGAGAGCTGGGCTGAAGGCTGGACATTGTCCCTGGAGAGTAGCCTCTGGGGCACTGAGCAGGGTGGACAGCGGCCAAGAATAAGTTGAGGTTTGGGGACCACCGGAGACATCCAACACAGAGAGTAAAATGTGGAGCCAGGATTGGAAATGACTGCAACACCCTGCTCTTCCCAGTGAACATAAGGACACGAGCACGTGATGGGCAAAAGTGAGCCTGACAGGACTTCAGACCCTTCGCATTGGGGCCAGCTAAGACACATTTTCAATTAATGCACAAACCACCTATTGTCCTTCCTTACCACCCTCCACAACCCAGGGAGGAGTGGCTGTCATCGAGGGTCCCCCTCCACCCACCCTCAATAGCCGAGGACCGTGGTCGGCAAACCGCGGCTCGCGAGCCACATGCGGCTCTTTGGCCCCTTGAGTGTGGCTCTTCCACAAAATACCATGTGCGGGCGCGCACGTACAGTGCGATTGAAACTTCGTGGCCCATGCGCAGAAGTCGGTATTTTGTGGAAGAGCTGGTATTTTGTGGAAGAGCCACACTCAAGGGGCCAAAGAGCCGCATGTGGCTCGCGAGCCGCGGTTTGCCAAGCCGCAGTTTGCCGGCCACTGGCCTAGGAGAACAAATGAATGCGAGTCTGTGGGAAGTGCACTTACAGCTTGGCAGTAGGTGGCCTGGAGAATCTGATTCATAAGCATCCATTTCACAACCCCTTTCACCTGCGTGTCTATGGACGCACCTCTGTTTCTGACATTTTGCTATAAAACTCAGTGGGTTCGGTCCTTTGCATACAGAAAAGCCACTATTTTCAGGGAGGAACAGGCTGCACCTGGGAAGAGTATGGGAGCAGGGGGGGAAAGGGATTTAGAGGCACAGGCCATGCCAAAGAGAACAGCTACAGAATGCCTCACATTTCTGATGGAGCAAAAAATGCTAACAATAATCACCATTTCAGCTTCATCAATTAGGAGTCCTAAGTTATAGATGGCTCATGACCATCAAAACACACACACACACACACACACACACACACACACACACACACACCTGATTTCCCCATTACGGTCATAGCAGTTGGTTTCATTTTTTGATTGAAGGAAGCCCAAGTCAAGCATGACGGAATGCATCATCTAGTGGCCGCCAGCTGGTACTACGCTTTCATTCTTAGTCCTTTTCTTGCAGAGCTGGTTTCGTAGAAAAACATGAGATTTGATAGAAAAAAAAAATTGGCTTCTATGATAGACATTTTTCAAAAGCGATTGAGCAATAAAGACTTCCCACTTATTGGATTTCACACATGATTTTGCTTGGGCCAAACCAAAAGCTCATGACTCTTAAAAACAATGAATAAGCAGAGGACAAAGTGTTCAGACCTCACGGAGGTCTGTTTGTAGCAAAGAAGTCTTTGTGCACAGATAAAAAGCTGCCTTATTTGCATGTGGAAAAGCAGTGCATATATTTCTGGATGGGGCCTCATATTTGAACCCTTGTTATGGGCTGAATTGTGCCCCCAAAAAATATTAAAATAAAATTAGAATATGTCCTAACACCCAGGACCTCAGAATGAAACAGAATTTGTAGATGAAATAATTAAGTTAAAATGAGGTCTTTAAAGTGGGCCCTAGTTCATTCTGACTGGTGACCATATAAGAAAAGGAAATTTAGACACAGACTGCATGGGCACAGAGGGAGACCACGTGAGGACCCCGAGAGGAGGTGGCCATCTGCAAACCAGGGGCAGAGGCCTTGAAGTGCGGTAGCAGTCATCTCAGGTAGAAACTGTAGTTTAACTATAACCCTGCTGTTTGGCTTCTGTACTTACTTGCTTTGTTTAACAATAGAAAAGTTAGTTTGATTTTCTGAATTATATAAACCATCCCCTTCGATTGAATACCTTATTGATTGCAATGTGAATACCCCATTGGTTGTGGTCATAGTAGTTTTAGAAAGCACATTCCTCTGCACCTGGGAACCAGGACAGCACAATTATCCCGAGACCCGAGGGTTCCAGATAATGTGTTTCTGTCCACTCAGTGGTCCGAAGACCCAAAACTATAATTTAGATAACATGCTTAAGTCTGCTTCTGTAACTGCTTTGTGCAAACCTGGGTCCTCATTCCAAACCCTGGGATGTAATCAATACCTTCATGATCTTTGCCTATATAAATCTGGTGTTGTGGCCATCTTATCACTGTGAGATTTGGGAGAGCGAAATGCCCCCTCGTAGTCCCAGATTGCAATAAATGTGACTCTTTAATTCTACTTCTTGAGGCGTCCTTCTGTGATTCGCAGGGTATATTACAACAGCCTCAGCAGAAACCAGCCCTTGATCCTGGACTCCCAGCCTTCAGAACTACAAGACAATCAATTTCTTTTGTGTAACCCCATAGTGTATGATATTCTGTTGCAGTGGCCCTAACAAACTAATACAGCACCTAAACTTCCTTTTCCCCAGAAGCTGGGCAAATGTTAGGACACTGGAGAAACACTGGTCACACCGAGGGTGATGATGCAAGGGCTGTACCCTTGCATTTTATAGACAGTGAATCCTGACCCTGGGAGTGTTGGGCAACAGCCTGGGAACCCGCTATGCCCACTTCTCACTCCTTTCAGTGGGGGAGCTATTAAAAGTTAAACCTATCCTGAAATTGGGTTCATGGGTGGAGGATTAGAAAACCAACACCCTCTCTCCGTGGGGGGAGTGGGTGAAAGATCTGCCTTTGACAACTGGCTGTAAACGTTTTGGCAAGTTACTTGGCCTCTCTGAGCCCTGATGTTGTCCTCAGTGAAGTGAGGGTGATGGGGTTGCCAGGAAAATTAGACATGTTCATTTTGTATGAGACTTAGCGCAGCCTCTGGAACAGAACTGCTCAGTGCTCCACCAGCCACTCCAGATGGGGGTGTGAACCTTAGATCCCCACACTTGGAGGGATAGGGGAGAGAGCTAGTTACCTACCCTTGTTCATTCAATACCCTTGTTCCCTCTGGGCTGTAGTCCCCAGTGCACATCCCAGGAAAAATGGCCAAGTTTAGGAAATTGCTTCTGATGATTTTTTATTTCAAGAAGCCCAATGAAAGGTAGATTCCCCTATCGAGGATAGGGGCCTTTGGCTAGGCATTTAGAAATATGACTTTTTTTTTTTTAATCCGTGGAAGCACAAGGCTGCAGCTGGTGGAAATGCTAAGGGCATCTGGGAGAAGGACCAGTTCCTGGGACAGCAGCACCAAGTCAGCCACTTCCAAGGAAGATCAATACTTGAGCCAGGCCTTCTGCTCCGCACTGGCCCTGTGGACTCTGCCAGGCAGTGCAGGCCACGGAGCCCACGCTGTCGCCTGTCACCGGGGTCTGCAGCAGGTCCAGAGCCTCTGACTGCATCCCCCAGCTTGGGCTGCAGAGCCGGACTGGAGACAGCCCACTCTGTCCTTGCCAGCCTCAGTCTTCTGGTTGGGAGTTCAATGCTCCTGATCTCCACTCTTCCCCCTGGTGGGCGGGCAACAGCTCCCTAATGCGGCCCAGCCATTTCATGACAGTAATCTTCATCGGTGGTGGCGGGGGAGGCTTTTGGGGTGGGGGATTTCCCACTGGGAGTCTTAGAAGAATCGGTGGCAAGATCCACACCAGTTAAAGTGTAAAAGAACAAAAATGAAAAATAGGTAAGGCCAGGAAAGTACAGAGAATGCAATGCAGCTGAACATGCTCTGAACCAGAGGTCGCCAACCTTTCGGACCTCACAGACCACCAGTGGTCTGCGGACAACTGGTTGGCGACCGCTGCATAGAAACAGAACACTGCTATCCATCTGCACCTACCTGTCTGCAAACAGGGGTGGGGGCTTCCTCTCCTAGAATCCTGCCAACTTTGCAAGGAACGAATGCGTTCCAGATGCACAGGTTTTCTTCAATATATTGAATACATCCCACTGAATTTCACAAAGGTTTTTGTCTTAAGAAAAAGAAATGCATAATGTAAGGTCAGTGAACAAGGGAGCTAAATTAAAGCACTATAAGCTTTAGAAGTTTTTATTTATTTGGTGTGATGGAAACAAAACTGATTAAGTAAAATGTCTTTATACAAACGTCTAAAATATCTTATAACTCCAAATGGCGACCGTAATCCAGCCTTGTGTTTTCCTTCCTAAACACAAAGGACAAATGTGCCAGGGATTTCACCGGAGCCGGGCAGCTTGCCTGAGCTGCGGCCCCGCTCCTAGATTCGCTGTCCCTGTGCCAGGTGGGGTGGCACATTTGCTGAAGCAGCAGTGGGACGCAGGTGGTTCTGAGCAGAACTGCTGGCACCAGAAGGAGAAAAAGAATAAGGAAGAGGTAAATGGGGAGAAATGCATACAACTGTTTACTTTGCAAACTAAAAGGACAGACATATCTCTTTTGAACCAAATCAACAAGGTTGAGATATGTCCCTGAAGCCTCAGGAAACCAGGGGGCAGAGCCCAGAGGGATGAGGGTCTCCTGGGAGGCCCACACTGAGCCGGTCTCCAGGAAGTCTCTCCATCAGCACCTGCTGGGGACAGGAGTCCATCGTCTGCCACTCCTGAGACCACCAGCGTGGACGGGCCAGGCTTGCTTTCTGTCACTCCCCAGCAGAGCAAGGGCTACACCTCCTGCCTGGAGGCAGCCAGCCCACTCAGCCTGTCATTATGTTTGCCTCACGGGAATGACAGGCAGGGGGTCAGGGGTCAGTTACAGAAACAGAAGTGCCTGGGGCACTGGACTGGATCTGGGGAGTGGAGACTCAGAAGGGAGTGAGGGGAGTGACCATAAATCTACACAGTTTGGATGAAAAAATGATACACATTATGCTTTAGCCTTTGTGTTAAGCATTTAATTCAAGTTGTGGTGTGTTTGCAAATGCTTTTTAATTCGAAAGGACATGGAATAATTGGAAGACAAAGAATTGAGGAAGACAGCCAGCATCTCTCCATCATTATGTAGCAAATATTAAGCACTTGTTGCTAAACATTCTTCAAGGAAGCAATGGAAATCCTGGTATCTGTGTTTTTGTGAGCGTGTAATGGAATTGTACTGTACATCACCTGTTCAGATGTGACAGGACTTACATCAGTGCTTCTCAAAGTGTGTTCCCAGGCCAACAGCACCAGCATCACCTGGGAACTTATTAGAAATGCAGATCCTCACGTCTCTCCCTACAGATGCTCTGAGCCTGGGGCCCTGCACTCTCAAGTTTGAGAACCTCTGCTCTATGTCATCTCTCCTTTGTCGTACTGCCGTAAACCAATTCCAGCATGTCATAATTTCAAGAGTTTCATCAAAAGGTTGATGAGACTTGGGAACTCAACAGGGTTGAGTCACACATGTAGTCACCTGTTGGGAATGGCTAAAGGCATTTCCCCACACCTGAATAGGAAACTGATTGTGGCTGCCAGACAGTTAAAGGGCATCTTAATCTACATGTTATGCCTCCTACTGGCCAAATACCTGAACAGCCGTAGGCTATTCCTCAAACTGGCAATGCTTCTGTACCCTTGGAAACCTTACCCTTTGAAGGGTATTATCTCCACCTTGCCTTAGGACAAATTGTGTTAATAAAAGCAAGGGCCCTAGACAAGGAGGGAGTCTTCAGTTCCTTTAGCTGAAGGTCCTCTGACCCCCAATGCCTTTCAAAATTATATCTCGTCTCCGGACTCTTTATTAGTCCCCGGATTCCTATGCCATCTACACACAGGCACAGCCCCTTTTCCAGATTCCTGAACCCTTCTAGATGCTGGGACAAGAACCCCAGCATCATACCAAGTGTTTAACTTTGGTTTGAAAGTGAGAGTATATACGAAATGGAGTTAAAACTGAGTTTAGAATATGGTAAATAAAGCTTGAAAAACGTGGAGTCATCACTCCCCTCTACTACCCAATGCAAGACATCCTGCCAAAGCAGCAGAGGGCCCGAGGGAAGAACAGGACAGGACGGAACAGGAGGGACATGGTGGAGCCTGGACAGAGTTTCCTGATGACAAGCCACGGACTCCACTTTCAGCCAGGCCCACTGAGCCTCGCTGATAACACTAAACAAATGCTTACCGAATTTAAAACGTACAGATGTAGTTAAGTTGGAAGAAATCCCAATGTTTCATTGATAGATCTCTTCCAACAGAATTGGAATAGTGGTTTAAAGCTAATAGTGGGTCACTTATTTGGGATATTGTGTTGTAGTTAGAACCAAGGGGCCAACAGCACCAGTGCCGATTGATTAGGGTCTGTCATGACATTAGAGTCAGTGTAACAGTCAGTAGGATGATGTGACCATAAGAAAACCTAATGAGATGCTAGGCCCTCTTAAAGAAAGTGTTGTCTTTTAAGAGGGAGTGTAGTAGACTAAAAAATGCTCCCCCGCTCAAAAAAAAAGATATCTACATTTTTATCCCTGGAACCTGTGAATGTTACCTTATTAGGGGGTGGGCAGAGAAGGGGGGATCTTTTCAGGTGTGAATAAATTGAGGATCTTGAAATGAGGAGGTTATCCTCAATTATCCAGGGGTTCCTAAGTGGGGGCAAAGGGGATTTGACTACATATAAAAGAGAAGGTGATGTGAAGATTGAACAGAGAGTTCTGGAGACATAGGCCTTGAAGATTGGAAAGATGCAGCCAGTAGCCAAGGAATGCCAGCAGCCACCAGAAGCTGGAAGAGGGAAGGAACAGAATTCTGCTGTAGAGTCTCTGGAGGGAGTACGGCCCTGCCCACACCTTGATTTTGGCCCAGTAATACTGATTTTTTAATTCTGGCCTCCAGAACTGTGAGAGGATAAATTTCTGTTGTTTTAAGTCACCATGTTTGTGGTAATTTGTTACAGCAACCACAGGAAATGGATACAGAGAGAGAGAAAATAGTTCTATACTGTTATTCACTTGGCACCACACTTTTGGGGATACATTTACCAAAAGAGGCATAAGAGTTGTTCTGAATGATCCCAAAAGGAAAAGTTACAACCAGTAGTTGTAAGCTACTAAGTAACAAGTTTGGGCTTAACTTGCAATCAAGACCAAGCAACCAGTAGCACCAATGCAAATTAATTAGGGTCTGCAATTAATTAAAGGGGTACTTTTGCCCTGGCCAGTTTAGCTAAGTAGTTAGAGTATCAGCCATCGGACTGAAGAGTTGCTGGTTTGATTCCTGGTCGAGGACACCTACCTTGGTTGCAGGTTCCTTAACCCCAGTAGGGGCGTGTGCGGGAAGCAATTAATCAGTGTGTGTGTGTGTATGTGTGTGTGTGTGTGTGTGTGTGTGTGTGTGTGTGTCTCCCCCTCTTTCCTTCCTTTCACTCTCTCTGGAAATCAATGGAAAAAATATCCTCAGGTGACAATTAAAAACAAAGGTGTACTTTCTGGGAAAGAGGGAATGAACAACCTTATGAGACACACAGTGACTCCACCGTGGCTGCAGGTATTCTAGCAGAGACTCAGCAGCCATTTGTTAGGAATGTGGACATTGTAAAGGGGGTTCATGCCCAGAGGCACAGTGGATTAGATGCTGGGCCTGGTCCCTTTAAACCCAGAGACTCTGAGCCTGTGTGATTTTACAGCAGCTCCCTGCTCTCACTGGGGCTCAGGCTGCCAGGAAGAAAGAAGGTACAAAAACGCTGTAAAAGTCTGAGCGTGCAATGATTAAACCCAGGCACGGATGTGGCTTGGGAAATGGAGAGGAAGGAATGCATTTTTTAAAAGCTTTTGGAGGCTTAAGTAATCATTCTTTGGCAGCAGCTTGAATTTGGAGAGTATTTATTAGGTGCCTACTGAGACCATTGACCCAGGAGCCAAGGGCCAAATACATGTAAGATGGACACCTGTCCCCAGGGCAAGAGCAGCACTCACGTGATGAAGTACCTTCAGTACAGTGTAGATGGGGAGGGGTCGGAGAAGGCCTGATGCATCAAAGTTTTTGTTTGTTTTTCGAGGACGTGGGCTTGAAAGGATGGCCAGATCTAGTTAAGAGAAGAGGGAAGGGCATTGTGGAAAGAGGAGACAGTGTGACAGCTGAGGGGGTGGGCGAGGCGAGGACGCATTCTATGTTGAAACCATACAGCAAACACTGGTCAGGTTTTTGTGGGAAATTATAGAAAACAGTCTGGATCCGGTTACGTGGCCTGGACGCCAAGGCTAGGCTTGCAGCAAAGTTGCAAAGGAGCAAACTACCAGTGCTTCATTGCTGTCGTGTTCAATTTGGATGTGGTTGCAAAGTCTCCAGAGAGGATCTTGATAGCCCAGAAGTGGGAATGCACTTTTTAAACAAAACCTCAAAAGTGAGAGGCAAAAGGCCAAAGCTTATGGATTGAAATACATCAAAATTGAAGGGTTCTATTCACAGAAGGACAAGGTTCTCGGACAGATGACAGACTGGGAGAAGATGCTTGCACTGTCAGCACTGACTAGGGATCAGCATCCAGAATATGCAAGAACCCTACAAATCAACCAAAAGGTTTGAGTTGCCTCTCCTCTGTGAACAAAGATCAGAAGAGGCAAGTCACAGAAGGGCAGACCCTCCTGGAGAGCAAGCATGTGAAAAGATGTTCAAACTCACCAGTAACTAGTGACACACAAATTAAAATAACAGTGAGACGTTGTTTACACCTGTCAGATTGGCAAAAATTAGGAAGCTGGATAATGCCAAGTGGTGGTCAGGACTTGGAGAAATTGGAATTCCAGGGCCCTCCTTGCTGGAGGTTTGTAAACTGGGCAGCCATTCTGAAGAGCAGGACTTTGTCAAATTCAATATTCAGATACTCTGTGACCCAGCAATGCCACTGCAGGCGTGTGCCCCAGAGAGATCTGCCTACATGTCCTCAGGGCCCTGCACGAAGATGCTGGCTGCCATTCTGTTTGTGGCCGTCGGTGTCCATCTCTGTGGGTGGACGGGCACAAGTGGAGGAAGCACTCTGCAATACTCTGTCTGAGTCAGAAGAGATGTAGTCAATGTACACAGGGCAACTTGAATAGAGCTTTTAAACACAATTAGAGGCCCAGTGCACGAATTCATGCATGGGTGGGGTCCCTCAGCCTGGCCGGCAATCAAGGCCTATGGGGGTGGGGGGCGCGGCCAGCAGGAGGGAAAGATCATGGGAGGTTGGCAGGCCAGCAAGGTGGAGAGGGGCTGAGGGAGGTTAGCCAGCGGTGGGGGGGCACAGGATGTTGGCCAACTTGGGGAGGTCGTGGGAGGTTGGCTATGGGAGCATACTGACCACCAGGGGGCAGCTCCTGAATTGAGCATCTGTCCCCTGATGGTCAGAATGTGTCATAGCGACTGGTTGACCAGTCGTTCCAGTCATTCCAGTCGTTCAGGTTGTTCAGTCGTAATGGTTGCTTAGGCTTTTATATATATAGATGTGCATCAAGAAAGCAGGACATAGTGAGGGCTATGGGACCTTGTGTGCATTTAACTACATGCCTATGAAACGCGTAGGGCACGTACTAATAACAACATACATCATCACATTAGAATGTGTGCATGTGAGGGGAAGGAGAGAGAAAGTAGGGAATGGAAGCCAAAAAAATCAGTGCATGCATGAATAAATTAATGAATGAGTGAGTGAGACGGGGCTCTGTAGAAACCAATGATGAAGTTTATGAGGAGCGTGATTAACCCAAACCTCTGCTTTTGAGAGCAAAATAAAAATAATTCTTAAGCATTGTATCAATTACTAACATAATCCCAGACCTAAATATTGAACAGATGATTTATGAGCATTAATAAAGATAATGGTACCACAAGGAGCCTATTATGGACTACAAAGTTGAAGTCATGACACCAAAAAAATATTTAAAATGTATAGAGCTACCAAACTAGTAGATCAAGGAATGTCATTAAGCATAACATTGCATTTTTCAGTGTAGTATTGGCATGGTCTCTGTAGGAAGAGCAAAGAAATGCAGACAGTATAGGAAGTATTGGATATGTTGTTTGAGCTAGTTAAGCAATTCAATCCAGTCATGCTTGATTAATCCATTTAATTCTGTCTAGAGCTGTGATTCTTAAGAATTTTCAAGCTAGTACTCTTTGAGAATCTTAGGAAAGCATTGGACCCTCTTCCCAGAAAAATATACATGGGCATCTACAAAATTACATGTTCAATGTTGGGGTAGGGCAGTGGTGAGCCCATGGAGCTGGGGAATCTCAGGCTAAGAATGAAATTCAAAGACCTAGTCTGCAGCCAGAAATAGCCACCATAGCGACTTGAATAAGAATCTCTAGGGCTGGCATTTGTGTCTTGATATGTATTTGTAGCTAAAGTGATAGATCAAAACTTGCTGATCATCACAATCTCCTGAGGACCTTTTGCAAAAAGATTTACAGGCCTCATCACTGAGGGGTTCTGCTATGGTATGGCCTAGGAATTTCTGTATTTCTACTTTTCCCCAGGTTGATACAGGGGCAGGACCTGAGTTGGGCCAATTACAGCCCTTCCTGGGGATGTTGCTAACTCTAGCTAGCGTGAGAGGTGCAATCCTTACCTGTAATCACTCCCATGGTGCTCTGCTCGAATCCTTTACCAGCAGATGTACCCATCCCCCTAGTTTTGTAAGAGCTGCTCCCAAGGGCTTGTACCCATGACCTTGGAGACTTGCCTGGGCTGGTGGCAGCCACTGTACCAGAGACTCTGGGGGGAGCCATGCCCCACCCTTTGGAGAGTGATGACTTGAAGACAGATGGCCTGAGTTTACATCCTGGATCTATCCCTTACTACCTCTGTGACCTTGAGCAGGCTACTTAACTTCTCCGTGCTTGGGCATCCTTCATTATGAATTTGAGATAAGAGCAATTAACTCAAAGGGCAGAATTCAACAAACTGTTACAGAGCCCAGCACGGAGGAGAACCTCAACGAATGGTCTTTCAGCTCAAGGGTTTATGAAATCTAAATGAAATATCCTTACACTTTGGATAAGAGTCATGAACTGTAAGTGCAGTATTACATTATTTTTATCATTATAAAATTTTATAGAGTGATATAAGGAAGTAGAACTAGCCCTTGATGTCTGCTCTAGTTTAAATGAGTTAACCAGCTTTAGAATCCTAGCTTGCTTACAATTAACATGAAAAAAGCATCTACATCGCCTTTGTGTTAAGTGTTGACTCAAAAAAATTCTTAAAGAAAACTAAATAATTGGATGAACATGCAAAGATAGGTACACAAATGTATAAGAATACTTCAGTGTCATTTATACTAGATAATAAAGAATAATGTAAAAACCTGTCAATAGGGGATTCATTAAATAAATTATGGTGCATTCATATAATTTATGAATAGCCATTAAACATGACATTGATGAACGTTAAAAATGATCACGTAGCCCCATCCACATGGTGTGGTCTAAAATGTTTAATGACTAGAAAGGCAGAAGCACTGACCAAGCAGAATCAACCCAGCCACAGCCAGAGCCTCCACCAGATGTGCAGCAGAGCATCAGACTCATGTAAGGTCTGTGTCACTGACATGCAGAACGGTGACATTCATGAAAATCATGTGTAGAATGCATATGCCTAAAGAGGTATCTAAAATCACATGTGCCCTAAACCAACAATGATGATTCTCCATGGGTATGAGACTTCATTTTTTATATTTTCTGTATTGCTTGAATTTCTAAATGAGTGTACTTTGATTTTGTAATTAAATGTTAATTTATAGAATGAAGATAAAATCAGGAGACCTTCATGAAAGGGCTCTTGGGCTTCTGTGTAAACTTGAAGGACCCTCTTCAGGAGCCTTATCAGGATCCCTGCTCTTCCTCCCGCATCTGCTCCCAGTACCCTGCTGTCCTGACTCCTCTTCTCTTGAGTATCCCAGCATCAGGGCCACAGGACACAGCTCTGGCTCCATCACTAAGAAGCCACAGAATCTGGAGAGGGCACTGCATTCTCTGAGCATGGGGTTTCTCTTCTACGGAATTGGGGGTATTTAGACTGAATGGTCTTTCAGCTCAAGGGTTTATGAAATCTAAATGAAACATCCTTATACTTTGGATAAGAGTCATGAACTATAAGTGCAGTTCAAAGAACATTTTTTGCTCCTGAAACACTTGAGAATAAGTAATCACAGTTGATCTGATGCACAGCCCACTGACCATTTGCATGTGTATTTCCTTTGAACATTTGCCTACACAACCACAACATAACACTAAAACCAGGAACTCAACATGGATGCATCAGCACCTCAGACCTCATTCACGTGTCGCCAACTGACCCTTTCTATAAAAAAGATTCAGTTCTGAATCTTGAGTTGTATTTAGCTGTCCTGCCTCCTGACTCCCCTTCAGCTTTCCCTGACTCTCAGGACCTAGACACTTTTGAAGATGACAAGGCAGTTATTTTGTAGAATGTTACATGGGTGGGTTTGTCTGTTGTCTCCTCATGATCACATGCAGGTTACACAACTTCAGGAGTGTCACAAATGTGACACTGTGTTTTTCGTATTGTAACCTATCAGGTAACACAAAATTTAGAATTGTCCCATTATTGATGTTCATTTTGATCACATGATTAATGGCAGTGAATCTTCTCTTTTGTAAAATTATCCATTTCCCCTTTGTCATTAATAACTATTTCATAGGGAGCTATTTTTAAGCTACATAAATATCATATTCCCCACCAATGTATTCTTTCATTTATTTACCTGTATTCTTTCATATATATTCTTCCCATTGATATATATATATATATATATATATATATATATATATATATATATATACTAATAAAAGAGAAGCATGGTAATTGGCATATGACCGCTACTCTTCCCATTGGCTAATCAGCAAGACATGCAAATTAACTGCCAGCCAAGATGGCGGCCGGCAGCCAGGCAGCTTGAAACTAACATGAGGCTTGCTTGCCTCAGTGTTGGAGGAAACCAACATTCCCCGCCTGCAGCTGCAGGCCTCGGAGCCTGCAGTTTAAGAAACTATGTAACAAATACCTCCGGACTTCAGCCAGCAGGATCGCAACATTGTATGCAAAGGCGGAGGCCTAAGAGCTGGAGCCAAGCCTCAAGCTAAAGCTGGCCCAGAAAAAAAAAAAAAAAAGAAGGAAAAAAGGAGCGGTTTGGAGCTTCAGTCACCCCCAGCCTGAAAACAGCCCTCAGCCTCTCACCCAGACTGGCCAGGCACCCCAGTGGGGACCCCCACCCTGAAGGGTGTGTGACCAGCTGCAAACAGCCATCATCCCCTCACCCAGGCTGGCCAGGCACCCCAGTGGGGACCCCCACCCTGATCCAGGACTCCCTTCAGGGCAAACCAGCCAGCCCCCACCCATGCACCAGGACTCTACCCTATATAGTAAAAGGGTAATATGCCTCCCAGAACCGGGATCAGCAGAGCTGTGAGGCCTCCCGGCACCGGGATCAGCGTGACGGGGGCAGCGCCCAAACCCCCTGATTGCCCTGCTGCTCTGTGTGTGACAGGGTGTGGCACCCCAACCCCTCCCCCCCCACACGGGCCCTGCTCTGTGTGTGACGGGGTAGAGCCATAAGCTCCCCATCGGCCCTGCCCTGAGTGTGAGAGTGGCGGCGCCCCAACCCTCTGATCGGCCCTGCTCTGTGGGTGACAGGGGACGGTGCCCCAACTCCCCTATCGGCCCTACTCTGTGAGTGACAGGGGGGAGCTCCTCAACCCCCTGATGGGCCCTGCTCTGTGCATGACAGGGGGGAGCTCCCCAACCCCCTGATGGGCCCTGCTCTGTGCATGACAGGGTACGGAGCCCCAACTCCCCTGATGGGCCCTGCTGTGTGCATGACAGGGGGCAGCGCCCCAACCCTCGGATTGGCCCTACCCTGAGCGTGACTGAGGGTGGCATCGCAACCTCCCAACAATCCGCCCTGCTCTGTGCATGACAGGGGGCAGTGCCCCAACTCCCCAATCGGCCCTGCTCTGAGCCCGACCAGGGGCTGCACCTAGGGATTGGGCCTGCCCTCTGCCACACGGGAGCAGGCCTAAGCCAGCAGGTCGTTATCTCCCGAGGGGTCCCAGACTGCTAGAGGGCACAGGCCGGGCTGAGGGACCCCCCCTCTCCCCGAGTGCACAAATTTTTGTGCACCGGGCCTCTAGTATATATATATATATCCTATCTAATAATAGACAAACATGGTAATTTACCGTACCTTTGCTATGCCTCCCATTGGCTAATCAGTGCAAAATGCTAATTAACCGCCAACAAAGATGGTGGCTAATTTGCATACTGCAGGCAGGGAGGGACAGGGCAGCCACCAGAGCGAGAGCTGCCATCCAGGCCCCCGTGTGCGACACCAGAAGCTGCCTGCCTGCTCCCAGTCGGGCCACAGGCCGGCCCCAGAAGCCCCAGAAGCTGCCCAGAAGCCGCCCAGAAGCCAGTGATTCGGGGGGAGATGCGGGTCCTCTGCCCAGGCCTGACACCTCTGGCGGAGGTGTCAGGCCTGTGCAAGGGGCCGATCCGACGATTGGAGGGTGATGGAGGTCGACATCTCTGGCCGAGGCATCAGGCCTGGGTGGGGGACAGAGCTGGCAATCAGAGGGGTCTGGGGGTCCCCTGCCCAGGCCTGAAGCCTGGGCCAAAGGCATCAGGCCTGGGCAGGGGGGAAGCAGATGATTGGAGGGGTCTGGGAGTCCCCTGCCCAGGCCTGACACCTGGGCCAGAGGCGTGAGGCCTGGGCCCGGGGGGGGGGAGGGGAGGCAAGCTGGCGATTGGTGTGAACTACAGAGGAAACACCTTTTCTGACCGCTCATTGGCTAAGCTCCCTGTATGCCACTGGTAATATTCTTAGTAACTTGGGTAATAAGAATCCAAAAAGGTGATCTAGGGTTTTTCACCACACTCCTGGTGAAAAAAATAAAGGTCCACTGCTGAAGGGCTAAGAAATGTCGTATCCTGCCCTAGCCGGTTTGGCTCAGTGGATAATGCCTTGGCCTGCTGATGGCAGGGTCTGGGTTCAATTCTGACCAAGGGCATGTACCTAGGTTGCAGGCTCCTCCCTGGCCCAGGCCCAGGTCAGGGCTCATGCAGGAGGCAACCAATCAAAGTGTTCCTCTCACTTTGATGTTTCTCTCTGTCTTTCCCTTTCTCTTCCACATTGTCTAAAAATCAATGGAAACATATCCTCAGGTGAGGAGAAAAAAAAAATAATAAAGAAATTATTATATGAAAGATACATCTTAAAAATGCCTAAATAAAGTTGTCATTTTTTCATGGTGAAGGGACTGGAGTCCGTGTTGATGAAAAAACCTTGCTGGCTGCGGTGACTGGCAGTGGCTGCAGCAGCGGGGTGATGGGGCTGGTGCCTTCCCCTGATCAGCCTGGTCACCTCCCACAAAGGGAGGCCAGACTGCGGCTTAGGCCGGCTCCCCAAGGGGAGCAGGGAGCGGGCCTAATCTGTCAGTAGGACATCCCCTGAGGGCTCCCAGTATGTGAGAGGGGGCAGGCTGGGCTGAGGGACACCCCCCCCCCCAGTGCACGAATTCCGTGCACCGGGCCCCTAGTATACATATATTTGTGGTTTCCTATTTTATTGAACAGGTCATCTGTTATGTTCATTTTATATGTTGATGCGCATGTTGTACCTGATTGGCCATTGGGAGCCCCTTCAAGCTGTCTTCCCAGATTTAACAACCAAGATCTGGATGCTAAATGTGCTCACAGCTATTTGGCTATTACTGCTCTCAGACCTCCCAGTGAACAGAGCTGGGGAAGATGTGCAGAGATAGAGACAGAGATGGAGACAGAATCAGAGATGCATATAGAGGTACAGATGTAAATATATATGATGTAAATATAGATGGATGCATGTACACAATACAGCTATATTTATTTCTAGCTATTGAAACTGACTTCAGACAAATACCTCCAATTCCAGTTCAACTAGAAATTCTAGCTTTCTCCTTTTCCATATTTATACTTTATTTCCCTGACTGACACACTGGCTCCCCATTACCCTTAATATATTACTTATCTGACCAGCCTCCCTGTAAGAGGGCCCTTTCCTGTCCCCACCACCATCCCCACCCAGGCTCTGACTCCTGTGCAGCAAGCCGTCCCTCCACCTTGAAGCTTACCTAATTGATTTGTTTGCTCCTAAGCCTACCAAGATACCTTTAAACTGTAAATAACTCAAAAACTTTCAATATGTTTTTAATTTACCTCCTAATTTTCCTATTTTAAAGGCATAGTTTCTCCCATCTCGGTGGCATTAGATGTTGACAAATTACCCACCTCTACCTGCACAAGTAAGGGTTGACACCAAACCTGCACAACAGGTACATTCTTAACTGTCAACCCTGATCCTCCTTCGAATCCCAGATTCCTGATCCAGCTGCCTCCTGATGTTCCCATTTGCATGCTCCATCAGCACTCCAACTGGACATGGCCGAACAGACCCCTAGTCCCCACAACCTGACTTTCCACAGTTGTCCTCCCCTCTGTGCATGGATCTACTCAGTTCTGCAAGCCCTGAGAACACTACATGCTCCGTTTGTAAGACCTGGGGTCAGAGAAACAACTGGCAACAGAGAACTCTTAAAAGTTCAACACATACATGCACACACCCCAAAAAACATGTATGTTTTTATTGATTTCAGAGAGAGGAAGGGAGAGGGAGAGATAGAAATATGGACAAGAGAGAAACATCCATCAGCTGCCTCCTCCATGCCCCCTACTGGGAATTGAACCCACAACCTGAGCATGTGCCTGACTGGATTCCAAGGGGTGACCTCCTGGTGTGTGGGTCAACGCTCAACCAACTGAGCCACACCAGCCAGGGCCAGAATTATCCTTGATGCCTCTCTTTCCCCAACACCCCTTCACACACCCAACATATTGACTCTCCCGCCCAAACATGTTCCAAATTTATCTTTTTTTGTTCATATGTGGACTCATCACCCTGGCCTAGGTCACCATTATCCATCCTTGAGCCACCACAGTCACCTCCTCACTGGTCTCCAGCGCGGCTCCCTCCCTGAGTGGGTCAGATCGTTGCACAATTACCACAGCTCCCATCAAGTGAGTCTGTGCGTGACTCGCTGTAGCCTGTGGATGTAAGCAGAAGCTCCAATGTGAGTGCAGGCGAGCGTGGCCTTGCTGCTGGTCTCTGGGAGGGCACTTCGTCCCTGTGTCTCATCAGAGCCACCTCTCTCTGCTTGGACCAGAGTGGGAAGGAGCTGGAGCAGAGCATTTCTCTGGGCCCTGATTTTCTTCTCCTGGAAACACGGGGATTCCTTTGAAATTATCTCTAAAGCCTTCTCTGCGATACTGAGTGCGCATCACACCCAGGACAGCCAGGTCAGGCTTCGGGGAGGAGGGGCAGAGGACATTAGGTGCTGGGTTCGCCCTTCCCTGAGGAACAGAGCAACTGCGAGCCCCGAAGAGAAGTGAAAAGGACAGAGGGGCCCCATCCATCTGTTCATACTGAGTCATTCCGGGCTGGCGGGCCTTCCAGGTCCTGCGGGCAGAGCAGCGGCTCTGAAGTGAGAAGACCTGGGTCTGGGCTCCACTCGGTACCTTAGCACATCTTCCTTATCTTCAGGTTTTTATTTGTAAAATAGGTCTAATATTGCCTATTTCACTGGGATTTTGTGAAGACTAACAAAAATAATGCCTAACATTTACTGAATGCTCAGTATGGGCCAGACACTGTGCTGCATTACTTACCTATATGATCTTATTTAATTCTTACAATAATCATATAAGGTTGGAATTACTGTATCATTACCTCTAGTTGGTAGATGAGGAAACTGGGGCAACTTGCCCAGGGCCCCAGATCAAGGGCCCCACAATCTGCATGACTCCTGTCACTGTCTTCCTAAGCAGGAAACCCGCCTGCCTCTCCATCCACTTCTGTGCGGGGACCAGCCGTGCCTGGCATGGACACACCTTCCTCGTATTCATTTCTCACATCCCATCTGCTTCTCAGCAGTGTGTGCACTCGGGCCTCTAGAGAAAGGCTTATCTGCGTTCAATAATGAAGGCCGGCGGGAACTGCTTGGTGAGCTGTTTTTCCCTCAGCTCCAGGTTGGGGTGTGTGCATGTGTGTGGTGAACTTTTAAGAGTTCTCTGTTGCCAGTTGCTTCTCTGACCGCAGGTCTTACAAACGGAGCATGTAGTGTTCCCTGTGCAAACCCATCTTGGGAAAGGCCTGTGGGGTGGACAGATAAAAAAGGCTGGCTGCATGTGAGTCATTCTGATAGGTTTGGCAAGGACAAGTCAGAGCAAAGTGAGGCCATGGCAGAATGATGAAAACAACTTTTGAAACCACACAGACGTGCAGCCTGCGTACACCGTGTTCCTAGGGCTCAGGGACTGGAAGGATCTGATACATAAAAAAATTCTAATTGGATGTTTTAAAAAGTAATTTGGCAGAATCAAGACTAGAAATAAACATAAATAACTTTGCTGAAATATTTTATTGATTATTCTAAAGTTCATCATCCAAACTGTTGCATCTTTTTATTTAAAAATCTCTTAGGAAAATATAAGATTCTCTGATTCTTTTTCCCTCCAGACTCTTGCACATAATCATGAGGTCTGTGAGCTGGAAGGGACTGTGGAAGTCATCCAATTCAGTCCCTTCCTATTCTAGTGAGAACACGAAGGCCCAGAGTTGTGAAGACTCAGCCAAAGGCACACAAGTTAAAAGAACCCAATCTCTACACGTCTATAAGCATTGCCTCTCAGGCCAGAAAAACTTTAAACATTGAATTAATCCTGCACCCTCCTCCCCCAAATTCACACCTCTTTTACAAGCTGGTTACCTCTGTGCTTGAATCTGTGCAGTCTGGAAGCTAACTAGCACTCATAAGGCATGTCCTCTGAGTGTTAAAGTCTTTTTATTGATCAGAATGTGATTGTGACTGGCTCCCACTTATATCACTGTTTCTTATTTGCCTGCTGCTGCTGGAACCTAGCAAATTTAGAGTCTGGTGTTTCTGTGAGTTTGATCTTGCTCTGGACTAAATGCAAAGCCTAGAGGAGGCAATGAAACACACACCAATTTAACTCCAAGGCCTGCAGGTGCTGGTACATTTCCCTGCTGAGAATGACCTCTGAAAACAGCATCACCACCTGAGCTCACCCCCAGTGTCTACCATGGATGACATTTTCCTAAACCTGGGTAGAGGGTTCAATGCAAGCGAAGAATTGTCTCTGCCCTCCGCACCGGTTGCCTTCACAGGTTCACAACTCCTAACCAGACCCCCAAGAGAGCCCCTTTCCTGCATGGCCACAGCTCAGAATGTCACAGCCAGCAGGAGGCTGAACACACTCCTCAGAGCGTCTGTGCCACACTCAAGCTCAAGAACTCCTTGTCACAGTTCATGACAGTTCAGGCTTCCAAACCTGATCAGAACCCTATGAGGCCGAAGCTGTGCTCTTCTCCAGGCAGCAACACTGAGTGGCCAGAACTTACACAAGGGTCAAAGCCAGCTGCCAGGCACATTGAGAAGCAAAGCCAGGTGGGAGGGCATAGAATTGTGGGAAGGAGGAAGGTCATCATCACCAAGCAGAACATACCTTAAAGAAGTTTTTTGACTCCTGGGTACTCGTCTCTATGCTAAGCATCTTATGTATGCTTCTCATTAAATTGCAACTAATCTTCAGCTATTTGTTATATGACTTTACTGAGAGGAAACTGAGGCATGGGGAAGTGTAATCATGAGTAAAGGTCATATCATTGGTAAATGGTTCAAATAGAATTCAAACCTAGATTCTCCAAACTAAGTCTGTGAGCCACCTCTGCCTCCTCCCACCTCCTGGGAACACTGTGGCCTGGAAACTCCCAGGTCTTTAACATCTGGCCACCTGGCCTTCCCAGCCTGAGTGCCGGCTTTGCAGGCCAGACTCAATTATGGGGCAGAACGCCAAGTCAGCTGGCGGGCAGACTGACCTCACTCCCTCTCTCTGCATGTCCCAGAGACCAAGAGGCCAGTCATTGGTCAGAAGGAAGAAGAGATCTGATTGAGGATTCAAATCATGTCTGGAACCTCTAGGCATTTTAATGGCCTCCCAGACAAATCCTTCTGGAGGCCTCCTCAGCTAATCACTGAAGTGCTAGGAACTCTGGTGGGGCTACCTCCGGCCGAAATCCCACCGCATGTGTAAGCTACTTCCTGACCTTGGGTGACAGGAGACTGGCACCCAAAATGATGCCAGCTCATCCAGGGCAGCAGCAGCAGCCCCATTTGCCTGGGGCAAGACTGCATTTGGAAGTTAGCCAGTGCTCATGACACTCCCTTATCGCCTTGCTGTAAACCTTCAGCATTATTCTTTATTGCCAACAAATTGGAGTCTGAACGTCTTAGCACAGCACACATGGCCTTTTTACAACCTACTTTACTAGCCTTGTTTTTTATCTGACACACTCTCCCTTCTCTCCTTTCACACTGCACCCTTCACTCTCCAGGACCTGCCACGTTCTCCCATGATCTGAGCCTCAGCACTGCTCCCTCCACATAGAACACAAGTCTCCCTTCTGTGCCTTGTGGACCCCTACTTATTCTTCAATACACAAATGTGCCCTCTTCTCCGGAACCTTCCCTGGTCCCCAAGTGATATTGCCTCTCGTGCATCACATAGTCAAGTACTCAAACATTCTATATAATAAAAGGCTAATATGCAAATCAACCAAACGGTGGAACGACTGGTCACTATGATGCGCACTGACCACCAGGGGGCAGATGCTCAATGCAGGAGCTGCCCCTGGTGGTCAGTGCACTCCCATGCGGGGAGAACCACTCAGCCAGAGGCCGGGCTCACGGCTGGCGAGCACAGCGGCAGTGGCGGGAGCCTCTCCCACTTCCACGGCAGCGCTAAGGATGTCCAACTGCCAGCTTAGGGGACTGGGCCTAAGCTGTCAGTTAGACATCCCCCAAGGGCTCACAGACTGCAAGAGGGCACAGGCCAGGCTGAGGGACCCCCCTCCCACAGTGCACAAATTTCATGCACCAGGCCTCTAATCTATTATATTAATGGATGTACTGGGCTTTTATTATGCATGCATGTATGCCTTCCCTATTAGACCCTAATTTCTCAAGGAGGTAGTTATTGTAGTAATGACAATAATGACACTAACTCAGTGGTCAGCAAACCACAGCTCGCGAGCCACATGCGGCTCTTTGGCCCCTTGGTGTGGCTCTTCCACAAAATACCATGTGCAGGCGTGCACGTACAGTGCGATTGAAACTTTGTGGCCCGTGTGCAGAAGTCGATTTTTGGCCTGGGCAAATCTATTTTGAAGAAGTGGCGTTAGAAGAAGTGGGGGGTGTTGGTGGGTCGGGCGAAGGGAGACGCGGCACAGGGGGCCGCAGGATGCGCAGCGCGGGGAGGCACGCGCGATTCATGCACGAGTTGAGTGAGCTAGTCAGTCAGCAGTCTCATTGTGCAGTGGTTAGTGCCAGTCGCGTCCACAAATCACGCGCGGGTGACAAAAAATAGGCGAAACAAGTATACAAGACGAGTGTGGATGGGAGAGTTGGAAGGGGTCGACCTCAGCGAACGTACCTCAATCAGATTGAAGATGTTTTTAAGGCCAGCTTAGGAGTACCCTGATTAAGTTAATAATAATGTACCTATCTATATAGTTTAAGTTTAAAAAATTTGGCTCTCAAAAGAAATTTCAATCGTTGTACTGTTGATATTTGGTTCTGTTGACTAATGAGTTTGCCGACCACTGCACTAACTAGCTGTACCTGGGGTGGCATATGGCTTGGTAGAACAGCCTCATGGTTATTAGTAAAGCACCACTGTATCTACTCATCAGGTGTCAGGTTCTCCCCAATATCTCACCTTGCTTATGCTGGTGTTCTCATTTCCTATCTTGGAGCCTCTAAGTCCTTACTTAGATAATCCCCACCTGTTTCTGAGGTTTGATCAACTTTGCAGTTGTCACTTTTTTCCTTGCCAATCATTCTCCTTTTTCTCCATGCTGTTGAAGTTGCCATTTTGCTCTCATAGCCAATTTGATCTCTTATCCAATGTTCAATTGCCATTTCTATATCTCTTAGACTTCCAACACACAATTCTGCCATTTTAATTGCTTATAACTTTTAAACCTTTGATTAATTTAAATCTAGAAATGCATACAATTCTTTAAGAATTACTACTAGCTATGATATACTGATATCAAAATTTTAATCATTTCCAATGTGATCATTGATTCTTCAATGTTATTGGCTAATATGGTCACACCCAGCTGGTCCTTAGGGAGACAACCTAAACGTCATGGGACCAGGAAGGTATTGCAATCAGTAACAGATTTCATACATAGAGATATAGATATGGCCTGAAAGTGTCATGTTGACACAGAGTCCTCACAATGGGTGAACCTCCACCTGAGCTCTATATGCACATTAGCAGCTGAACCTCAAGGTCAGTTCTGAGGAAGCCATCAGACCACGAAGTCAGAGAGGCTGTCTGAACACTCTGCCCGCTCCCTTTACCCCGATTCTTTAATAGGTCATTCCCTATAAATGTTTGGAGAATTAATGACTGAATAGATGAACAGATGGCAGTCCCATCAGTGTCATCAAGCCTCCCCACCCCAGAACTGAGGGAAAGAGAGCTTCCCCGGGATGTAGGACGGTCGTGATGGTGATGATGGTAGGTTGATAGGGTCATGGTGTGAGAGTTTCTGGATAACCCAACCCTTCCCAGACCCTGAAGAGATGTGGGTCTAAAGCAGGTGCTCAAGCACATCTACTGAGATATGGGGAGGTGAAACTAGAAATTCTATTTATAATTTGTTAAGAATAAGAACTTGATCTGAATCCTGAAAATGGACATGAAAAACAAGTCAAGGTTCTCCAAGGGCTCCAAGCTCTGGGGCTGCCAGCCATGTGGACCCAAACTGGGAGAGCAGACTTATCAGAAGACTCAAATTTAATCCAACAAACCCACACACGGGAATGCACATGCCTTCCTGTAAAGTATCTATTAATAAACATATTCACGTGTGTGAGAGAAGAAATATGCCCCCTCAAACGATAACTGTTTCTCTGTTACATAGAAATAAGTGATCACTTCTAAAAATTCATCATCTAGTGGTGAGTTTGAGAGTTTAATGATTATTTTATATTTCCTATCACAGTTAACTTTTTTCTTATCTTATGAGATGGAATTACATCCAATACACATTGTTAGCTTTCAGCTGGCATCTACAGAGTCAACAGTTGGAATTGGCAGGAGTCGCGGAAGCCTGGTACTAAAAAAGAAAATGAACAAAAGAGAAAGGGGGAAATAATGTCACAGCTTTTGTTTGTTTATTTGTCTTTCAATTATAATTTAATTTCAATATTATTTTGTAATAGTTTCAGGTGTACAGCATAGTGGTTAGACAATCATTTACTTTACAAAGCGATCCCCCAATATTTCCTGTACCCATCTGGAGCCAAACATAGTTATTGCAATATTATAGATTCCCTATCACAATAGTTATGGGGGTGGAAAGTTGCAGCCTTTAAAACCTGAAGAATTGTACATTATCCTCCTGGTCAGCTTCTCCTTTGGGAAGCCTGGCTGGCAGGGCTGGCAGGGCCTATTACTGACTGTGACCAGCAGAGGGCGACTTCTTCTTGTTTAAGGTGGAAAGTCCAGCACCAGGAACTGCTTTTCCCAGAAAATGCAGGTTTAAAGGAAGCTTGCCTGAGCAGAGACCTTCCTTCCAACGATTGCAAAAAAGTCTCCTCTTAGCCTTTGCCTCTGTTGACCCTTATACATTTATGATTCAGCCCCTGCTGGAGTTCACTGAGGTTTGGACGTGGGACTGGGTATGAAGACAGCAAGCTGAATGGACCCAGCTGTGCTCTGAGGGAGCTGTCCCATGGGCAGGGCAAGGGGAGCCCAGGGGCCGTCAGACAGCCGGGGAGTGTGGGGGGAGCATCCTGATAGCATGGCATCCATCCCCTCCATGGGTGAGCCGTGCTTAGGGCAAGACCCCAGGACTCCACTCCTCCCACGCCCCCAAGGCATCCCTCCTCCCACCCTTTCTCCCAGATGTCTGCTTTTCCTGACAGTGGAAGTCCTCAATGTCCTCGCTGCCACCAGCAGCTGGGTAAACAGAGCCAGCAGGTGGAGTCTTGGCTACCCATTCTTCTTCTCTCCTCCTGTCCTGTAGCTCTCTTCTTCACTGGGAGGGTGTTCGCCATGATTCTACTTCCCTTCCTGGGTCACCTGAAGCAGGTTGGGTGCCACACATGGCTGTCACCCATCCAGAACACAGCCTGGTGCAGGCAGTTTGGCCATTAGACTTACGTGTGAGCCCACAGGCTCCCTGGCTCTCTGTGTCCTTAGTGTCCCTGAGACCCTGCCTCTGCTGGCTGCCTGAGCTGAAGGTCTCCCCTCTTTTCATGTTGTCACTCTTTGAACATGTCCTAGTGCAATCACACAGCCTGGTGGATCCAGGCGGGCATTGATATCCTGGGGAGCAACTGGCCCTCATCTTCCCTCTGAGCAGAACGTCAGCACTCGCAGGCTGTTTAATTGGGACCATCTGCCCTGCGTGCCTGTGAGGCTCCAGCTGCTTTCTCTCCTTGGAGAGCCTGTCCCTAAGTGGCTGTCTTGCTCCTTCAGCCTGGTGATGTAGCACAGGGCCAGCAAGCACAGGCTGGACACCAGCACCCCCTGCCCACTGGAGGGCCAGCCCTTCTCATCCTGAAGGTGTGACCGGACAACTGGGACTATTGCTACCAAAGAGGTTAACGAACCCCCTTGGATCAATGATTATAAGTGGTGTGATTGGACCTGGGCCTTTCTTGGCTTCAGATCCTGAGTTTGCCTCTCCATACTTACTGTTCTATCTCTGCTGGGTCATTCAATATTTTAGGCTGGCTTATCCTCTTTATTTAAAAAAAAAAAAAAAAAAAAGGAAGAGTGGGAGAAAATAGGAAATACCAAGGTTGTTATGAAGCCAGGAATCTAAAAATAGCTTCCATAAAGAGCAGCAGACTCGATTGTGGTTTCTCTTTATCTTGAAAAGGCAGCAACTAGTGACCAAAACAGATGTGCTTTATTCAGCCCATAACAAGCCACCAGGTGGACTGGCAGCGTGGCGACATGTAGGTACACAGCCTCCTGCCAGACAGTGCTCCTGCCTCCTGCCGGCCAGGGAGGCTGTGCCAGCGCCACTTGCAGTCACAAGGAAGGAGGGGCGGGGTCACTGCAGCCTCCTGGGCTCCACCGGGGGCCCAGCTTCCCCAGAGTCGGCAGAGAGGGACACCAGTGAGGTTATTTTAAAGTACTGACCACAAATACTCCAGCTGATCCCCCAGGAAGCCAGTCATTGTGCACATCCCCCCTTAAGATCTTACAACAATAGGAAAAAATTCCATGATATTTCTAGGTGCATTGACTGTGCTAAGTGCTTTACCTGCAACATTTTGTTGAATCTTCACAACTCTGTAAGAGTCCTCATTTTACAGCACGGAAACAGAGGCTCTAAGAAGTTAAGTAACTTCCTAAGATTTTCAAGGCTAGTGAGTGGCAGAAGCTGAATTTAAACCCAGATATGACTGTCTTTCAAATCTCTGTGCTTAGCTGTTTTAGCTGGAAAACGATGCTGCAGTCAAAATGAACATGAACTTGGCCAAGCAGAAAGAATTTCCTAATCGGGAGGGTTATCCAGCCTCAAAGCTGCTCCTAAAGGAAGACTCAAAACCACCTGCAGAGACATGGTTTAGTCCCCTGGAAGAAGAATGACCTTGGATGGCGTGTGCCCTTAAGCTGTGCGCCTGACCTCCCGACAAAGGTTTGAGTACCAGCTACATGCCAGGAACAGCCGTGAACAAGACCAAGCCCTGACTCTGATGAATTGTGCTCTAGGAAGAGAGGAGCAGATAATAAGTTAGTGAGTAAATGAGCAAGGGAGGGACACTGTGAAAGCAAGGTGACGTGACAGAGGACGCCAGGGCAGGTGGGCCCGCCTTCCATCGGGTGGTGCAGCACAGTCTTTGGGGGAAGTGACTGGAGCCTAACCTGAATTTATGGTTCACAATCTCATTTAGGAAAATGTCTACCATCTGGGGCAGGTCCTTCCCAGCCAAAGGACCAGCAAGGACCCCAGGTGGGAATGAATGAGGAGCTAAGTGATCAAGTCATGCTTGTAGGAGGCCATTCTGATTGCTGTCTGGAGAGAGGCCGAGACATGGGTCTGGGTGAGTGACAACTCAGGAGGGAAGTTGGGCTGAGCCCTCTCCCCAGCCCAGACTCTGGGCACCGCTGACAGTCTGGCCCCTCTGCCTGCCTCTTGCACCAGGAGGGAAGCCAGCCACACCTAAGCATTCACAGGAATTGGCGCATGCGGGAGAGACATTGGAGAGAGCCAGCCAGGACATGCTGACTTAATTTTGGTTTGGGGGGATGAAGTATGAGGGGATTGAGGGTGCCTATGAGGTTTTTGGCATAAACAGGTGGGTGACTAGATGACCTTGTGCTGAGACAAGGAAGACTGAGGGAAGGGAAGTGGCCATTTGGAGGAAAATCAAGAGTTCTGTTTAAGTTTGCCAGGCCTGTCGACCCCAAGTGGAGACGTCAAGTAGGCAGCTGAAGAAACTACTCAAGCAGAGATGGACAGGAACTACAGGCTGTCCCCTGAAGTGACCCAGTGGCTCAGAAGGGACCCTCTCCTCCCTCCTCCCCTCTCCCCACTCACCCCTACTGCCCTCCACCTGCAGCCCTCTCCCTCTCTCTTCTGAGTCCTCTCTCCCTATGACAGCAACCAGTTATACTAGGGCACCAGGCAACTCCAAATTGCTTTCTCCCTTGAAGCTTAATTAAGAAGTAATTAATTTTTTTTAAAAGCCATTGGTTCAGTTATGGAAAAACTGACCTAATTAGGGAGACGTTAGCAGCAAAAATGGTCATGTTGTAACAGGTCTTCTCCCCATTGCTCCTGCCTAGGGCCCCTCCCTTAGTGAAGTAATAAGCCAGATGTCATTAATGTGAGCATTTACAATGAATCAGGCCTGTGCCGAGAACTTCATATGTTTTCTCTCGTCTTATCTTCCCAACAAGGTTGGTAAGTACTATTGTCCCCATTTTTCAGATGCGGTCACCAAGGCTTGGAGGTTTTTAGTGAAAAACTAACCCAGCATCTCACAGATAATAAGGGACAAAGATGGAATTCAAACCCAAGTCTGTAAGCCACAGCATGAGGGTCTTCCCACTCGGATCCGAGCACCCCAGGGCGTCTGGAGCGGCCCAGAGAGATGAGCATGGCCTGAAAAGAAGGAGGCTTTTACCTCAACTTTTACTCCCAACCTGTTCTTCCCAACTGTGGCCACCACACACAGAAATCCATTTTCCCATGTGCACATTTCTGATCCAAGCAAGACAAGGTGGCCACACTGGCCAGGAACTCCAGGACCAGGCGCTCCTCACTTCTCTGCCATCTCAGCCCTGCCCTCGGCCCAGGAGGCGGGAGAGGGCGGGAAGGCAGAAGTGGAAGCCCAGCAGGGTGAGAGCAGAGCCATGGGCACTGCCCCAGCCACACCTTCCCCAGCCCCCTTCCCACATTCCTCCCAGAGCGCGAGTAGGAGCCAATAGGAAGATTGGGTAGGGAGCAGACACAGAGGCTCTGACCGGAGGCCATTCTCTGTCTCGTACTAGCTGATGGCCCAAGTCAGATCTCATACCCGCTCTGAGCCTCAGGTTTCCCAACTGTATAATGGCAACACCTGTCTTTGTGGTATTATTGTGAGTTCAGTAATAATGGATATTAAGATGCTACCAGACAAATCTCAGGCCTTCAAAAAATGGGTTGTAGTTAAGAGTGAATTCTGGAGCCAGGCACTTAGGTTCTGATTTCAGTAAGTTACTTCATACACTTACACATGGTTGATGAAATGTGCACCCACTAAATATAGAATGACAATAACAAGAGTCCCTACCACAGGGTTGCTATAAGGATTACATAGTGATACACACAAATAGTTTAGCATGAAGCCTGACAATCAGCTTTGGCTATTATCACCTTAATCATTTTTTAAGTTACTGAAAGACCTCAAAGCAATGACACCTCAATAGCAATAAATACACTAGCACCTGTGTTTTGTTTCCTAAATATCATTCCCTACTAGAAGTTTCTTAAAGAAATAGCCCATTCCAGGTTAAGGGCAAGGAGAGCACCAGGTGAACCTGGAACGTTTTTCAGTTCTAGAAAGCAAAGAAGTGCTCAACCCATAGGGATATGTCAAAAGGACACAGGAGCCAGCTTGAAGAAGCTCTCACTGACCAAGTTTAGGACATTGAGGCCATCAAAAACAAAAATGACAGTAATGGGTTGAAACGCACTGAATAAAAACTCCATAAATCCTTGGTAATACCCAAATGAAGTGAAGAAATTGAATTTTTCCCACAAGTGTAATAATTGACTCAGGAAAGGATCATCAATGGATGTTAAGGCCATTGCTGAGGATGGAGAATAAAAATATCCACATCATCTTAAGTCACATGGGCCAAGTTTCTTATGAACTTCAAAATGTAAAAGATGCCCTTTCTGTGAAAAGATTTGGCTGCCACTACTTACCAAAGTTAGCATGGCTAATAATTGGGTTAGATTCTTCCGGGGGGTTTCTCTGATGAGGGGAGGAGAGAGAGAGAGAGAGAGAGAGAGAGAGAGAGAGAGAGAGGATGTGGCAAAATGTTAATTGATGAATCCAGGTGGACAATATATTTACTGTATTATTCTAAAAACTTTTCTATAGGTTTCCCATTTTTCAAAATAAATGTGTGTGTGAGAGAGAGAGATGAAATTGAGGGGCTGGGGGATAATGGGATGGAGTTGGATTCGAGGTTGTGTTGGCCTTGACTCTCCCTGACAGAAAGAAGTCAATTGGACAAGAATTTCCAGACAGGAGAGGTCAAGCCTCACTTCTCTCTTCTTAGGAGGGAACTTTCCATAGTGCTCTCGAGTGCAGTTTCTACAGGGTAGAAGCGGGAGAGTTCTCAGGGCTGGAGGGCGGGGAGAGGTGAAGGGATGGGCATGAGGCTGGCAGCCGAGCACAGGCAGTGTAGGCAGGGCTGCTGCAGAACACCTAGCATGTGTTCAGCCTTCTGATTTTATGGCACTCGAGCTGTAGACTTCACAATCAGAGAGGATCAGCCCCTCCCTTCCTCTGCCAGAGCTCCTCCCACCCACTGCAGTCTTGAATGGTCTCTGCCCATCACTCAAATCACCTACTTCTGCAGAATCCTTTCTCTCCTGAAACTGGCTCTTAAGTTTCATGTCACTCTTTTTTCCCTTCTTCTTCTAGGCTGCACCTTCTTGGTGTCCTTTGCCCACAGCTCTTATCCAAAATGCTCCTCAAATTTTAACATTTCCCAAGGATCAGACCCGGGGGTGCCCTCACCTCACTCCAAACAGTCTCCCAGACCAATTTCAATTTTACACAGACCCCTATGTGCTGTCTACCCCCAAATCTGTGTCTTTTGTCCCAGTCGGTGTCCCAATATCCAGGCATGAGTTCTCAGATCTCTGATGGACACCTCCATCTGCATACCCTCTAGTCCCCTTAAACCCAGCAAACCCCAAAACAATGAGGCATGTTGCCCATTCCATACCCTGAGCCTGCTCTTCTCTTCTATGCCTTTTCCAGCTGGTCTTCTGAGACCTAGACATCACCCTGACTCCTCCACCTCACCATTTCCTAAGTCCCACCAGCCACTCCACTCCTGGGGATTCTACCTCCTAAGTACCTGTCACATCTGTCCCTCCTTGCTTTGCCCGCTGCTTAGGGCAGAGTCTTATCAGTTTCCACATGGATTATTGAAACAATTTGCCTCAGGGTCTCCACACTTTCACTCTTGCTTAATCCAAAATGGCTCCCACACTGCCCACCCAGCGATCTTAGAATAAACCCTGACCTTTCACTTTGTGGTGGAGCCCAAGATCCCTTTATACTTAGCCCCAGGTGCTGATAGTCCCCTCATTCTGGTCATAATGGACTTTTCTCAGAAGTGTAACTTGACAGTGTGATTTATAATAAAAAATATATATATTTGGTCTTCATCCACTTCCTGGCAGAGTTCTTAAATCCTCTGAATTTCCTAAGTGATGAGAGAAGAGTTATAAGGATGTCTTTTGTTATGCTAATGGGTGACTTTTGGAAAGTCCCTAAGTCTGAGGGCTGGTCAGCAGAGGAGCCAACCATATGATTAGACTGTTGGAACTTTGAGTCCCACTCCCTGGTTTCCAGGGAAGGCTGATCGAGCCAGAGGTCGAATCAATGCTCAGTTGCTGATGGTTTCATGGATCATGCCTATGCACGGATGAATCTTGGAGAGCTCCATAAAATCACGAAAGGATAAAGTTTGGAGAGCTGCTTTGTTGGGAAACCAGAACGTGCACGTGCCCTCATGTTGGGCCCCAAACTCCATGGGGACTGAGCTCCATCATTATCTTCGTTGTATCTCTTCATCTGGCTGTTAATTTCAATCCTTTAATATCTTTTATAATAACCCAGTAATCTAGTCAGTAAGCATTTTCCTGAGTTCTGACAGCTGCTCTAGCAAATTAACAAAACTTAAGAAGAGGTTCGTAGGAACCTCTGATTCACAGCCAGTTGGTCAGAAGCCCAGGTAACAGTGTGACTTGCGATTGATGTAGGAAGCAGAGGGCGGTCTGTGGGACCTAGGCCTATCTGATGCTGTCTCTGGGTAGATAGTGACAGAATTGAGTTGGATTGTAGGACACCCAGCTGGTATTGGTGTCCCAAATGATCCCTGCCCTCTCTCACCTCCTGGCTCTACCTGTTCCCCTCTGTCCATAGGGCTCAGAACCTTAAGGATGCCTGGCCATCCTCCCAGATGCAGCACACACTCCAGACCTCATCAAAACCAGTGGGCCACTCTTCTCAGTGCTCCCACAGTGCCTTGGGTGTTACCCTAGTATATTCTACTAGAAATTCGTGCATAGGGGGTGTCCCTCAGCCTGGCCTGCACCCTCTACAATCTGGAACCCCTCAGGGGACACCCCTCTCACAATCCGGGACCATTGGCTCCTAACTGCTTGCCTGCCTGCCAGCCTGATCGGCCTCTAACTGCTCCCCTGCCAGTTTGATTGATGCCTAATTCTCCCTGCCAGCCTGATCGCCCACAACTGCCCTCCCCTGCCGTGACCCACCTCTTCTGCAGGGACCAGCCTCCTCCACGAGGCACAGATCTGTGGGATCCCCAGGCCTCATTGCACAGAGCGGCAACCAGGCCCCGCCTTCACTGTGTAATGCCGGGGGTCTTGATCCAGCATCTAGAAGGGGTTCAGGAATCTGGAGAAGGCTCTGCATGTAAATTAATAAAGAGTCCAGAGATGAAACATAATTTTGGAAGGCATTTTGGGGAGCCAGAGAAGACTTAACTAAAGGAACCAAGTTCTCTTATCTCTCTGGACCCCTTGCTTTTTTTTTGCTTTTTTTTTTTTAACACAAATTGTCCTAAAGCAAGGTAGATAGATGTACATATCAAAGGAAAGGTTTAGTATACAGAATCCATTGTCAGATTGGGGAACTGCCAGCTGCTCAGGTGTTTGGCCAGTAGGATGCAATAACCTGTAGATTTAAAATGCCCTCAGCTGTCTGGCAGCAAGCAATCATCTATGCAAATCTTTAGGTGTGGGGAAATGCCCTTAGCCATTTCCAGGAGGCAATCCTCAAGGTTCCATCAACCTTTTGATGAAACTTCTTGCATTTATGACATGCTGGAATTAGCTTCCGGCAGCTGTGCACACGGCCATCTTGTGGTGACATCGTGCGAGGGCATCGTACGAGGGCGTGATGCCACCTAGGCTTTTATTATATAGGATACTACTCTGTACTCAAAGAATTGACTTCTATGTCTGTTTCCCCACTGGGCTCACCAGAAGCAGGGTCAGTATTTGACTCATTGTTTCTCCCCAGTGCTTATTATTGTGCTTGACTTTGTAAATAAGTGGTTGTTTCAAGAAATCAATCTGAATAAATGTTGGAGTCATAAAACATTTAGAATTGAAAAGGAACTCACAGAATGCCAATTCAAACACCCTCATTTTCACCGAAAGAAATTGAGAACCTGAGAGGTAGGTGGCTAGCCCCAAGTGAAAGCTTATTGGTACTAGAACCGAGATCATCTTTCCCTTTGGTCTGTGTAAAATCAGGTGTGTAGATAAATAATAAAATGTGTGTGTGTGAAGGTGAGGGAACCACACACGTGAGCTTCTCCTAGTTTGGAGAGACTTGGCATTGTGCAGGTAGTACCTCACGTTTCCTGTTTATTAAGAGTCCTGATTGGCACTCAGCCTGACTGCTGGCCTGGCCCAGTCTCCTTCACACCTTTGCTTGTGGCATGTGGCAGGCTAGCATGTGTGATGACACATTTGCTGGCACAGGAAGCCCTCTGCCAGGCTCAGAAGGCATCTCGAGGGCAAATGTTCCTTCTGATCACCATTTTATGCCCTCTCAGCCTCATCAGGGTTATGAAGTCATCTGGTATCCCAGGCAACCTGAAAGAAGCTCCCTGGAAGTTTTAACCCCCTAAAAAGACAGTTCCAAGGAAAGGAAAATCCTCACCAGATGCTACTGTCACACGCTCAGAAAGCCAGTGAGTGGCTTTTAGGGGGCCGGGTGACCTCTGTGTATGACCCAGGCTTTCTGGGGTGGACGGGAAGAACTAAGGAGGAGATGGCTAGCTATGTAGAATAGATTATTTTGTTCTAGCTATGAAAATAGATTTCTGTGGTCTGAGTGTTTGCAGGGGAATCCATCAGCCCAAATGCAGGTTCATCTTGAAATAGCTCAGCTAAAGAGCCATGAGGTACAGTCAGTAGTTTCCTGAAGTGTTCAGGGAACCCCCAGCCCCTTTTCCAGAAGGCAACATCCAGCCCCAGCCCCAGCCCCACTGCCCTTGGCACAGAGCCACAAAAGTGCTCCAAGCCAGCCTGCTTGCAAAGCCTCCCCACACCCACCTCCCTTTGCTGTGACCTCTTTCTGCAGCTCCGTGTGAAACCTTGCCCTTGAACCCAGCTGCATCATTCCTGTAAGTCCCACACAGAGAACAGCAGAAGTTACGATTTTATAAGGCCTCCATTCATAAAGCATGGGGCCTTTTCCGTACGCGTGTCTTTTCTTCACGCGCGAAGGAACAAAGGAAGCTGCCAGGCACACGTCTCCATGAGTCCTTAAGCCCTTCTCCCTGGAGGAGCGGGCTCTGCTGCCACCAGTATGGGCACAGGCCGAGGGGCAGGATAAACATGCCGAGCCCCCAGGACAAGCAAAGCCCTTGATAAACAGGCACATTCTTCACACCAGAGAGTGGCCCGGTTTTTAATGTGCCATCGGCACTGGGGGCACAGCTGTCTGCACAGTGCATGGCAGGAGGGAACAGAGCTGGCACCGTGTCCACGGCAGCTCCCCGATATGGTGCCGGGAATCCCCTGCAATGGTCCCTGCACACTCTCCCAGAGCTCACATGCCCCAGGCCGTGTCCCTGGGCCCTCGGTGTCTCCCTGGCTCTCACTACCCGATATCTGCAGGAGCGGAACCACTGCACTCCCTGGCTGCTGGGGTCTTCAAGGCCAGGTGATGTGTGCTTGCCATGAGTCCTCTGGGTGTGTGGAGTCCACCCTCCCCTTTTCTGAGCAGTCAGCTCCTGTGGTTTCCGATGCAGCGGCTGCTGTCCTGAGGCTACCACTCAGGTCAAGGGCATGGGCTCTTGTTGGGTCTGTGGAGGGCACTGGCCCCATTAACACAGGAAACTGAGACCCTGCTGATGAATCAAAGCTTCACCACCAGCCTGAGCCAGTGGCCTCCAGGGGTCTCTGGCTTGTTTTCTTCTTTAGTGACCACCACCCCTTTCCACCCCCCAAGCTCTGACTTGGCCCTAAGGTGTGGAAGGGTCAGGACAGAGTATGAGTGTGGCCAGCACCACTGTTCCTCCCTGGGATGCCAGCAGGAATCGGTGATGCTCCCACAGGACAATTCTTCCCATAGGCAAGATCCCAGAATGAATGTGGCTTAATCCTCAATTAAAACCCATAACAGTGGCTTATACCAGATAGTTGTTTGCATCTCTCTTACATCCGCAGAGACAGGAGTGGCAAGTCCCATGCAGTTAATAGAGACCATGAGGGATCCAGACTACTTCCGTCTTACAGCTCATCCCTGTGTGATGAGTCCCCAAGTCCTCCTCCTTGGTGTCTCTATCCCCATGCCAGCTAGCAGGAAAGAGAAAGAGCAGAAAGGGGACAGCCCTCTTATAAGGTGTAGCCACCACTTCTGCTTACATTCCATTGGCCGAAATTTGGTCACATGGTCATACCTGGCTAAAAGAAAGGCTGAGAAATGTAGTCTTCATTCCACGTGGACTGTGCCCAGCAAAAAACTGGGGTAAGTTCTAACAAGAGAACAGAATGGATAGGAGTCTCTGCCACAGACCTCCCCTCCTTATATTGTGTATCGATGCCCCAGAGAAGGTGTAAGATCCTAACTAGATACCCACTTGGGGAATCCTTAGTGATCACAGTGGTTCCTTTACAGACCTATTTTGATAAAAACATTTGCCACTTCCACCTCCTGCCCCAGCAAGCAGTGTTTCTCCAAGTGCAGTCTGCATCCACCTGCCGCAGACCCCCTTGAGCTGCTTATTAAAAATGCAGGTTCCTGAACCTAACACCAGCTCATTGGATTTGAATCTCTGGGGGTGAGTCCTAGGAGTCTGCAATTTGTATACTTTCTAGGTCATCCTTATGCACACTGAAATTTCATGTACACTATTTAGTCCACCCCAAAGAAACTAGAAGAAAACTTCTGAGACTGCCTAACATAAAGCTATCAGAACTAATTAGTGAGTTAGGAGGAGAAGACATTTGGGAGATTACTGATGGTGACATCCGGAAGTGCCATTCACAAATCACCTAACCTCGCCTCTAGGAGTTGCTCCACGATCTTTGGGGCAGGCTTACGATTTTCTGGTCAGGAAATGAAAACCAGTAGTCACTGGAGAGACTATTGCTGTTGCCTTCTCCTCTGCAGTGAAGGCAGGAGCAGCCTCATGGTGAGGCCAAGAAAGAGAGGGGCGGGGACCAACAGCAGGGAAGTGCTACCCACCTCCCATGGAGCCAGAGAGCTGCTGGAGCCTCTTAGAAATGAAGAAGAGGAAGAATGAAAGAAGGAAAATGCAAATCCAAGTCCTAGGACCTTCACAGGGCTGAAGTTTAGGAAGCAAGACTTGATATCCAGGTGATTGAATTCCCAATGATATTCCCAATATCACTCACTGGGGGAGGACCCTTTTTAATGGTCACAAGGATGGGGGGGGGGTTGGGGATGGGGAGTGGGGAGAATACTGGCATTCAGAGACCAATGATTCTAGACTTCTTGATCCTAAAATGTGAGGCAAGTCCCACAGTGAAGAGTTTTCTCTTAGAACATTGATGTTTATAATTTTCTAAGTCTAAAAAAGAATTTCATTTTACATAATTTACCAAAACACAAATGTAGCATTTTTTTGATCTGCTTAAATATATACTGAAATTTTCAGGAATACAACTGTCAAGTTTTTTCAGAATTCTACCAGGTTGGTCACAATTTCAGAGACACATGTTAACTATGGCAATTCTATTCACACCATATGACTTGCCATTGGGAAAGTTTGGTCTGAATTTGTTGTCACGTGCATAATGATTTTACATGCACGTGCAAGCCTCTGAGCCCCTTGTTAGGTTGTCTAGGGCAGATGTTTCTGAGCCTTCATATTTTTTTAAGTGTGATATGTTATTATAAGTCATATAAGTCATTGCCCTTTAGTTTTCCTTTACTTATACATGTATAGATTTTTAATTCTGAGTTTAACTTTGGGAGAATAAAGGAAAGCTACAAAATATTTGTCATACAAGGGGCTGCTGGGTGTGGCAGAGACCTGTGCTGGAGGCTGGCCTGCCTTCCTTGGTACAGACAAAGGCTGACCTTGGTCTTCGTGTACTTCTTGAACAGCCTCATCTCATTGCATTGACAAAGACTCATGCCAATCAGCTGACTGCCTTCAGTTGCCTCTGTAGGTCCCTAGCATAGACCCAGCTGTTGAAACAGTTCCCCATCACCAGAGACTGTGCGGTTTTCCTTGTTGGGGCACAGATTCTCAGGAGGGTTCTTGACAATTCAAGACAATCATCTTGCTACCAGGGACATTCCCACACACCGGCTTTACTCTTGACCCAAGGACATTTTAAGATGGACAGAAGCCATCAAGCTTGCGACTACTTTTATGACCAAGCAGACCTTCTGCAACCTGCTGAGGCCTCACGAATGTCTCACGTCATGCACATTGCCCCACCCTCTGCACTCGGGATGCTTAAGACTCAGCAAGGGGCTGAAGGTCAGGAAGGTCTGCTGTGCTGATTTCTTGGTAATAAAAATTTGTTTTACATTTTTGTTATGGGTCTGTCTGTATAGAGTAGCCATTCAAAATGAACTCATCAAAATTACTTTCTCAGAATCCTCTTTTTCACCCCAACACTAGAGGAAATAGGGCTAAGAAATGGAGCAGGCAGTGAATACCATCTTGGCTGACCCCAGATGAGCAAAAAAGTACTAGAACCTCAGAAGAAGTGAAGTGGTCGCTACTCCTGCCCTGCTGTCTCTGACTCCTCCTGCCTTTAGATAACTGTGAAGGCCAAGCGTGTTGAATGGGACTCTGCAGCTCAGTGGTTCAGCCCAGGCGGCCGGTGGAATCATTCTCATCTCATTGGCCTGGGGTATTTTTAACCCCCCAGATGATTCCCACGTGTGGCTCAGCCAGGAGCTTCTGCTGTGGCTGTTCTCAGCACTCTCTCCAGTGAGTGTCTTTACTTTGGCATTTCCCATTTCTTCTAGCTCCAGGGAGAAGGCTCGGTGATTAATTGCCAAGCAAAACTGTTCATTACTCCTTAATAAGATAAACTGATGTCACCAACTATAAGTCGCCCTTTCTCTGCCCTCTTCTGCTCCTGACAAAGCTCCACGTGTCATCCCTTTCTTCCCTTCAGATATTCTGATAAGTGCCCATTATTCTGAAAGCACCCTGGCCTTCATAAGGGTTTTTTTGGAGGGCGGAGCTATTGGAGAGAGAGCTCATGGCCAACACATCAAATTTAACCTGAGGAGATTTTGCAGAACTGGGAAGTCTACGGAGCCTCTGTAGGTCCCTGGTCCAGCTCCTGGCTCTGGGCAGATGGCCCGAGGGCAGACAGAGGGCTGGTGTTGTACAGTCCAGGGAAGGGACTGCACAGCTCTGTTAAGAAATTGCTATTTGTGGTTGGGTTGCTTGTGTGCCTTTCTTTAGGGTCATGTACCTCCATCCAGCTATAAATGCAAGTTATCTCTACCTTGTCCTATGTTTGATGTAGATTAAAGAGAATTATAATACCTGTTATGGAGTGCATATGTCCCCTCAATTGGATGTATTCAAGTCCTAGCCCCCAGTGCTTCTGAATGTGACCTGATTTGGAAATGAGATCCTTATAAATATAACTAGAGGCCTGTTGCATGAAAAGATTCGTGCAACAGGCCTTCCCTTCCCCTGGCTGCCGGCACCGGTTTTCCTCTGGCACCCGGGACCCAGGCCTTCAGTCTTTGCTTCTTTGGCTGGAGCCGCCTTCAGTCTTCGCGCCTATGTACGCAAATTAACCGCCATCTTTGTTGGCAGTTAATTTGCATATCTCGCTGATTAGCCAATGGGAGGCATAGCGAAGGTACAGTCAATTAGATAGATGGGTAAATAAAGATATGGTCATAGGAGTACCCAGACATGACTTGGTCCTTAAAGAAGATGACCCTGTGAAGCCAGACACACTCGGGAATGTCATGTGAAGGTGGAGGGTTGGACTTATGCTTCTACAAGCCAAGGAAACCAGATTGCTGGCAACACACGAAGCCACCAGAGCTTGAGACAGATCCTCCCTTAGAGTTTCATTGAGGGAGCACAACCTGGCTGACACCTGGACTTTGGTCTTCTGGCCTCTAGAACTGAGAGAGAATATATTTCTGTTGTTTTAAACCATGGAGTTTGTGGTTCTTTGTTACAGCAGCCCTGGAAAATGAATACAAACCAATCCATAATGTCCACTTTCATCTGGGTAAAAGAGGCAATGATTATGATTGTTGAGAGTGTGAGTTTGGGTGTCAAGCAGACCTGGGCTCCACTCCATCTTGTGACTGACTGTGTGACAGCTCTAAGCCACAATTTGCTCATTTGTGAAATGGGGATACTAGCATCCAGCTTCATAGAGCTGCTATGAGGCTTGAAACAGATGATACTTGAGGAGCACTTCCCCAGGGCCCAGCTCCGTGGGCCCTTCCAGAGCTCAGGGGCAAGCCATGAACAAGGCCTTGACCAGGGAGCAGGGGTATCTCCACCCACTTGTGCAGACGCTCTCTGGCTGAGGCCCAGGTTCTGTGAGGCAGGCTGTCTGTCTGGATAACGGGAGGCAGAAGCCAGGCCAAGTCCCTGCCTTCCTGGGGTGTTGTCAGTAAAAGAGATGATGTGTGGAAGCCCTTTGAGTGAGCTGCCACATTAGCATCAAATCACCATTATTTTCCTGTCGATTTGTCACTATTTCAACAAGCCGGATTTCAGCATGAGGCTGGTCACTGTGGGCTGGGCCTCCTTTCCCACCCCAGGCATCTGGCTGTCAGGCAGAGAGACTGCAAACCCATTCACTTGGGTCTTACCACTTAATTACTGCAAATTGGCTTGGCTTCAGGCACCTTGAGAGCCCTTGGACACGCACCATACGTTCTGGGCATGAAGGCCCTCCTGGCTCGGGAGGCTGCCTGTCACTCCTGCAGTTCTGCTTTGCTAAGTGGTGGATCCACTCCAAACACTTGCCCCAAATGCACAGGAAGCAAATACCTGGCACCCAGAGGTGTCAGTGGCACACTCACAGGGGCCCAGCCTGTCAGCCATGCCATCCAGTGGCAATTTCCAGCCTGACAGTGGGAAGAGGCAAGGGGGTGAGGAGCCAGCAGCCAGTCTCAGGTTTCATGTTTAAGCATGACTTGTAGAAAATATATAGAACCCAACAATTCTTAAGCTCCAGGCCCAAGTCAAGGGCTATGTCCTTGCCCATCTTGGCTGGCCCTTGACTATGGCTACAGAGCAAAGGAGAGCTTGGCCAGAGCCCACATCACTCATTTATTCTTTCCTTCAATAATCAAACAGTATTTACTGAGCAACTACTCTATGCCAGGGCTGTGCTCAGGCCCAGTGACAGAAATAATCAAGAATGGAGGAGGCCTCTAGAAGCTCGGGAACCAGGCAGTTCTGGATTCAGAAGAAGAGTCAGCCACCAAGGTCAGGCCAGGGGCCAGCTTCCCTCAGCCTCTCTGTGTGCAAGGAGTCTTCATGGGAGCATCCTCGGAAGGACTGGGAGGGAGCTGGTCCAGTCACGGAGCCTGTTAATGACATTCACTTCAACAAGAGTTTATCAAACCTCTGTGATGGACAGGCATTTTCTGGGAGCTTGAGTTTCTTTGATGAATTTAGAAAGATCTCAGCCCTCATGGAACTTACATTAAAACCCCAGGGAAATGAAATCTACAAACTGATTATTTTTAAATCCTTCTGGACCTGAGAATATTCCAGTGAAATTAGGGCTCTATGAAACCCAGCTTCTGCCTCACAAACTGGCTATTAGGCAAACCACTCAGTCTGTAGCATCCCTGAGGATGTTGAAAACTGCTGCTCCCCTACTTGCCAGCAGCATGGGTTCGGTCAGAGGTGGGAAGAATGTGTCTCCAAAGCTGTAGTTAAACCATGAATGTGCTAGTGAGGCTCTGGGGAAGGGTTATGTTCAAATGCCTGGTGCCAGGAAGCCTTTGCCCCAATCATGTTCTAGAAAGAGATGTTGACTTCTCAAATGCCCAATGCAGCAAAAGTGGCAGCACAATCTACTCTCTTCATAGAGCCTGGTCACCTCCAGAGCCCACAGGTCACCTCCGAACTTGGCTGAAGAGCTACCATCCATTGAAGGGGAGGTGGGCCTATTGCAAAGGAGAATCCAGTGACAAAGCCACCCCCCCACCCCCACCCCCCCCCCACCACCGCCACCATCACCACCCCTTCTGCAAAGACTGGAAGGACTCTGATGGCCTGACACTGAGGTGACCTACAAGATCCTCTTTAGGAAGATGACCAGGCAATGGCCAGGCAAAGGCACAGAAGGGTGGGGACAGCGCCCAGTCAAGGAGGCCCTGTTGGCTGTTCTGGTTTGGCATTTCCCATCCTTGTGCTGAGGTGGTGACAGTGGAGGCAGCCCGGAGGAAGAGGAGACGAGGCCTTTATCTTTAGGTGTGCTCAGAGGACTATTCCTCCCCCAGGAATAGAAAGGGAAGCAGAAGGCAAATGACATTTCAGCAGTGAATTCAGAACTAAAGACCAAGAGCCTAACTCAAGTGTCTCAGCTATGGCACGCTGGCCTTCAGGGCCAGGTCGTTAACACTTTGTAGTGGAGCTGTCCTGTGCGGTTCTAACCCTTTGTTGGGGGGAGGGGCATATTTAGCAGCACCCTGGCTTCTGCCCATAGGTGACAGTAGCATGGCCCACTCTGGCTTTGGCAACCAAAACCAGCTCCAGATTTTGTCAAATGTCCCCTGTGGGCCACATCATTCCTCGCTGCGAACCGCAGGTGGGTGTTTCCTGGAGCTATCTTCCCCCATATCTGCTGGGCCAGCTCCTAGGATGGCCACCTCATCCCAGTTTGCCCAGAACTTTTGGGTTTTGGCACTGAAACTCTCCCATCCCCTCAGTCCCAGGCAAACTGGGTAGTTGGTCACCCTGCCAACTCCTTCCCCTTCTTCCGCATGAGGACCACCAGATCAATCCATGAAGACTACAGCCTGCACCACCGCCCCCGGCATTCCCAGCCCCTTTGTTCTGCTCTCAGTTTTCTTGGTTCCACAGCAGTTATCACCTCCTAATACTATTCCATTTTGTATATTGTTTGTTGTCAATCTACTGCAGGGCCAGAACTTTGCTTTTTTCACTGCTGTGTCCCAAGTGCCCCTACCAGCACCTGACACATGGTAGATGCAAATATTGTCACATGAGGGATCAGGACTCTAAAATCATGAGCATCTGTGATTTCTGTAACTTCTCATTATTAGTTATTTTCATTTCCTCCATGTGTTGCTGGCAAGGCTGAGCAGGATAGCCCTTGTGTTTTTTCCGACAGCAAGACTGTGCCTCTCTGCTACCCGTGGGGGAAATGCTGAGGGGAAAGGCAGCAGGTGAGTTCCTCTGCCTTCAGTGAGGAAGAGGTGTGGCTTCTGCAGAGGCCTGGCACCTGTGCTGGAAAGGCCGAGGGCCACACTAATGCAGCCAGAGCCTCCTCCTGACATCATGGGGCAGGATGTGTCCTCCAAGGCCCAAGAAGGTGCTTGGTCTCATCTGAAGGCCTCCCTGGGACAAGAGGCTCCTCTTCCAAGGCAGCTCACTTACGTGGCTGGCAGGGTGGTGCTGGCTGCTAGCAAGAGGCCGAAGTTCTCCTCAACGTGGGTCTCTCTCAGGGCTATCTGAGTGTCCGCAAGACATGTTAGTGGCTTTCTCTGGAGTGAGAGATCCAAGAGAACAAGGTAGAAACCTGGGTGCAGTAGAAACCGTATATCATCCACTTTACCGAGCTCTGTTGGTCTCACGGGCCAGCCCTGGCTCGGTGTGGACAGAGACTACATGAGGTGTGGACACCAGGTGGTGAGGACCACTGGGGACCATCTGGGAGGATGAGTCCCACAAATACAACATGATATTTGATCTTGAAATTGGGAGTTGCTCCATTCAGATTTTTATGTCCATGTTGCGTCTCTACCTCCGCCTGCTCATCTGTGAAAACGAAGAACATTGCTGAGCTCCGTCTAACTAGCGGATGTAAGTGTTTGAACTCTGGATTATGCGTTCCTTAAGAATAGAGACCTTAGCTTCTTCGTATCTCTCTCCTCATAATGCCTCAACATACATTAGAGGAGTGGGTTGATAGGTTGGATTGTTGTCTGGCAAGGAAAGTCCAGTCCCCACTTTATCCAGTGTCCTAACAAGGCAAGTCCATGCACTCAGCCCGAGACTGGCGAGGCTTCAGCTGGGTGAGTGTGGGTACAACCCTGCAGGCACCTGCAGGTACCAGACGAGACACAGCTGTGCCCAGGCTGACCCTCAGCTTCCTGTGGACCCACTCTGTCCTGATAACACCCATTGCCAAGCGTGGGTGGACCAGGATGACGCAATTATAAATCAAACCCTTCCTTCCTCCATAGGAAGATAAACCAGGTATTAGGATTGTGAATAATTTTGACTTTTGGGGCTTTGATGTATTTTTTAGATTTATTACAATGAACATGTATTTGTTTAGTAATGAGAGAAAAAGAGGGAAAATATGAACCTTACTTGGTTTGTAATTGTCACCATAGCTGGTCCAAACAAGGCCCAGGTCCTGCTCTTCTGTGGGACATGCTGAGGTTCCCTGAGGGTCACTTCCCCGAGTTCCCTCACAGCTGTAGAGGGACTAAGTGAATAGTCTGTGAAATGGGGGTGAGGGGGTAACTTTTGCTTCTCATCTCACACAGAGTTGTTTTCAAGGATTAGTGAGACATTCTGGACAGATGGCTGAGATCTGGGAAGGAGAGAAAGACACTGTAAGGCCAATTGACCAGTGACAACGTCGCAGATAAAGAGCTTGTTATCAGCGGAACACTGACCATCTCTCAAAATTGAGCTGTTGCCTATATTGCCTGAATAAATGCACCATTCTTTCCAATGGATAGTGCCAGAGGGGACCTTGACTTTGAGACTCACAGTTAATTGTTGTTATCATTAGTACTGTAATTAGCAATATCTAATAGATTCTGGATTCATGCTTTGTTGCTATGTACTAGCAGAGTTCCAGCAGCTTAGCTGGAAGACAGAAATTCCCATTTTTCATGAGAGATCATTATAAAATGCATTAATACCATTGAAATCCTGAGACTCACTAGGCCCGACTTTAATAAGCACGTCCCCCTGTTTCTTTTCCCACTCCTTCTCCAGAAACAGCTTCTCAGCGAATATTGTCATAACAAGCTGGAGAGAGGACACACGGGCTGAGCTGAGCACGGGGACAGAGGGCCACATGTGATGAAGGACACTGGCCCGGCCCTCTTCACTTCACAGAGAGCTCAGGAAGACAAAATCCCAGGGGACTTGGAAGGTCACGCTGTTTTACAAATGGAAAACCGCAGTGGGGGCTTCGCCAGGCAGACGTTTCTCACCCCCCACTCCCACCCCGAGGTCTGGAAGACGAGGCTGTGCCCTCCCAGCTGCAAGGGGCTGTCCTACCCTACCAGCCCCCCACCCCCACCCTCCCAGTCAGCTAATGGTTGGACTGTGCTTGGCCCCCGAGGTAACCTTTGTGCCAAGAGGTAGGGGAGCCTTGAGAAGGCAGGTTGCTTGTCACAGAAGAGCTGGGAAGGGCTTTCCAGAAAGCCTCTTGGCTATTTTGGGTAACAGTTTCTACGTGGCACGGAACAGAGAGTGCTGGCCCCAAGCAAGGAGGTGTCACTGTCACTGTTCTGTGGAAGACAGATGGCTCATCAGGCTCTCTCCCTAGGTCCCTCTGACCAGCAGATCCATGAGCCCAAGAAACTGGCTTGTGCCCCTGTTGCCAGGACAACGTGGATCTGCATCCCAGCTTCACCACCTACCCCGTGTGACCTGGGCAAGTTACTAAAACTTCTCCAAAGCACAATCCCCTCACACTCCCAGGTTCTGAGGCCACAAACCTGAGGGTCAGATCCCCTGACCGTACCCCACTCCACAACAAATCCATCAGCAAATGCCCTTGGTTCTTCTCCCCAGGCATCTCTCCAGTCTGCCCTTCCCGGCATCCCATCCCACCCCCTGGGCCGGTCACCATCGCCTCCAGCTGGAGTCTACACCAGCTGTCCAACTGGTCTCCTGGCTTCCATTCTTGGCTTCGTTGCCCTGCATTCTCCACCTGACAACCGAATGAGCTTTGAAAGTAGAAAGCAGGCCGCACATGTTACTTGTCCGCTTTAAATCCTTCAGTTCTCAGGACTGGCTTACCCCTGAGCTGGCACTGTTCCAAGTGCTTCACATACATTAACTCCTATAATCCCCACAGCACTCTGCAAGGTGAGATCCTATTATCATACCATCTCCACTTTACAGATGAAGAAACGGAAGTCACCAAAAGCTAAGGTTCTTGCCCCAAATCACAGAGAAGTGAGGGTCAAGCCCCAGATTTGGATGTGGGTAGTCTGACCCTGAGCCCATATGCTCAGCCCCACACTGTATGGTTCCAGATCCTGCACCAACTCCTGTCAAATCCTCACCAACCTCAGCTCTCACCATGCTTCTCCCGGTTTATATGTCACATACTCCACTCATCCAGGCCCCCCTAAAATAGGCTGAACATATACCCCCCTCAGGGAATTGTGGGTCCCTCTGCCCAGGTTTTCCACCCACCACCTGACTGAATCCCCGCCTTCACCCCCTCTCTGCCCAGACATCATCCCCTCAAAGAGGACACCTGACCACCTCGTATAGAGGACAGCACAGTGGTAAGAAGGCAGGAATGTATCTGTTTCCTGGTTATCATCAGTCTCCCTGAGGACACATCCCAGTCTGTTTCCTTCACCACATTGATGCTGGCACAGTAAATGCCACCTGAAGCAGTTCATATCCACGGGATGGACAGGAGATGGATGAGCATTGATACAGTTAGCAGGAGTTCAGTATTTGGCCCAGACAACAGCGTGGTGACCCATCTCCACCGTAGGGGTGGGGCTCCTGTCATTCATCCAGTGTGCTGGCGGAGATGATGGCCATCTGAAACAGTGGTGGTGAGGATGGATAGACTCAAGCAACACTATTGAGGTGGTGATTGGTTGCAAGTGGGAAGTAAGCAAGACTGGAGTGTCCGAGGTGATGCCTGGGTTTCAGGCTAGTGCCTTGGGATGAAAATGAAAAGACATATCCAGAATGGCAATGTCTGGTAAAGGAAAAACAGTCAAACCTGAATATTTAAAAGTACCAGGAAATTTATAGTAAATGTCATTAAAGGAAAGTAAGGGGTAGAAGAGGGTAAATGGGGAATAAATGGTATGAAAGGAGACTTGACTTGGGGTGGTGAACACAATACAAAATACAGATGGTGTATTATAGAATTGTACACCTGAAACTTATATAATTTTATTAACCAATGTCACCCCAATAAATTCAATTTTTCTAAATAAGGGGAAGAAAGGGGGAACAACAGTACTGTTAGAATTCATAAGAGGCTGAAATTATTTCTCCTTAAGATGACCACAGTGTTGTCACCCATGAACTGTCATCCATCATGTGAGCAGGTAGCAAAACCCAGTAAAAGGGGAGCAAATTGAAATTCTATCTCTTCTCCCTAAAATAGAATTTGTACCCAAATTGACTTAATTAATCCCCAAGTTAAAGTCATGATACTTTGCTGAGGGTCTCCAGTGAGTTCATGGGAGGGCTCTCAAGAATCAAGGGAGAGCTTGAAGAGGCTGTGATGGTGGCCAACTGCCCACTGGGGAGGGGCTCAGGTATCAGAAGAGCAGATATGAAGGCTGAGACTAATGCAGGCCACCCTGCCTCTACTAGTCACAGCAGCTTGCCTTGGCCCTCACCACCTCCTCCCCACAAAAGGCAGGGGACATTCTGGACCAGAGCTTATAGTCATCATCTTGCTATGTGGCCAACTAGTTCTGAGGAAGGGAACTTCCTAGACTTTCATCCCGACCCACTGTTCCAATGGAGTTGTAACTAGCCGGTCCATACCTACCAAGGGGGCCTTATTATCATTCATTTCTGCCTACTATAAAGGACAATCCATTCAGTCCTCTGGGTCAGTGTCAAATCACACTGCCCATTTTATTATAATGCTACCCTTATGAATGGGGCTTGCAGGGGAGACATACCAGCCTTGCCGTTGGGGAAACCAGGTTTGTGGCTCTGCCATTATCTTTGCTGTGACCTTAACATATCAGTTGCCCTCTATGGGCATGAGACTTTCAAGTAGGAGGGAATTAAAAAGCAGTCTTTCAACATAATTTTTAAACAGTGGGAATCTTTTTTTTTTAATTAAAAAAAAATAAAAAAGACCTCCCTCCAACAGCTCTCTTGGGCTCCAAGTTCCTGCCCGGACTCCCTGGAGGCATGAAAAGCCGACATAGCAAGAGGCCAGAGATAGGGCAGGACTCCATGGGCTCTCAGGAGACATCCAGGTCCTTTTGTGCATGGTGGCATCACCTTCACTTTCCACAAAGTCTTTCCAGGAGGGCACAGAATTCATTCTGTGTTCGGGCAGCTGTCACCAAGCACTAACAGCTGTTTAAGAGTTGACAATCTACAATCCTAACCAAATGGTGCATTGCTTCAGTACAGGAGCTGTCAGCCTACATATGGCCTAAACATGAGTGATTGCATTGGCAAGTCTTAAGCCCATCACCCCACAAGCATTCCTGAACACAAACATGTCGGGGGAAGCAGGGCCACCTTGTGGTTCAGAGCCCAGGCGAGGTAGTCAGACAGACTCAGTCAAACCTCCCATCCCGTTTTCTCATCTGTACAATGGGAAGAATAATATCGACACCCCAGGGTGGTTGTTTAGAGTAAATGGGAGCATGAGCTCACACTGAGCTCAGCTACCATTATTCTTAACAGCACTTGGATCTGTGTCCAAGAGCTGCCCTCCTAAGGGACTCACGAAGAGCACACACAGCTACAGAAACACTGGAACAGCATTCTGGCCACTTCCTAACCTAGATTTTAAACTTATCCATCTATTTCGAATGCTAGATATTCTGAATATAAAATTATAAAGATAATTCAAGGTTCTAGGTGACATGATTTCCAAGTAGCTTTTGCTTTTGGTAGGCACCTGAGCCAGGGGCAGACTACCTTAATCCAGCATGGACCAGCCAATTCAAAACTGGTTTCAGTCTTGGTGAAGGCTAGTCCATTTGCAATTCACTCTTACACCTGGGAGTAACCCCTCAGTTTACCGAGCCCCCTCATCCTTGGAAGGCCCTGAACTGAAAAGTTTGTTTCCTGCCTGTGGGACTGCTCAAAGTTCTACTCAGTTTCTCAGCCACTCAACCAGCACTTCGATATTGGCAAATGCTCCAAAGGGGGTAGAGGAACTGAAGGCTTTCCTCTCTACCCCCTTCTCTGTTTCATTTAGGCTCCTCAAGTTCTGGCTGTCTTGGTAACTCTCTGATATCTTCAACAGAGTTTCTAAAAATATTTCACACAATTTTTCTCATTCTCAAGGTGGGGGTTGACGTGATTCTAGCTAGTCCACCATATTGAATGTAAAAATTTCTATTTGATATTAATACTTAGGTATTTTCCTTAATTGTCCTGTTTCCTATGCCTCATTAAGGTAAAGAAGGCCTCACTGGGATGATTGGGGAGATAGAATCCATAGTTCCTGTTTCAGTCTAGAATCAAATTCCTCAGGAGGCAGAAAGGTGGAGGGTGGGGAGGGGCCTGGTCAGGTGGCTGTCACAGCCAAAGGGCAAGGCCCCAAAAGGCACACACGCTGCCTGGACGTTTTCTCTGCAGACGGCCTCAGAAGGGGTTTCTCTCAGCCAGGCCACAAACTAGTTTAACTAACGATCACTTTTCCTCCAAATAATACAGTTCAGAAACAAGGTTAGGGAGCCATCTCCTGGTGAGCAGTCTGAGCTTCTCAGACTGGAATACTGTGGGTCCCCAGAAAGCTGGAGTTTGGGAAGGTATTCAGAGTGAGTGGATTCCTGTTCCTGTCTCCGCCTCACCTTCAGCAAGTGGAGCTCCCATTTTATCTATTTTATATGCTGGGTTTCTGAGAAAGGTTTCTACCCTGTGGAATCTGAGAAGTGCCCCACCATCAAGTGAATTTGAAAGCCATTCATTAATTTCAATGGTTTCATTTTATAAGCCAAATCCCAGAAGACAAGGTGACTTCCTAGAACCATACAGATGATTCCTGTAGAGCCAGGACAACACTCAACTGTTCTGATTCCACTTACCACCATCCCACACTCTGCTGCTCTGAGATCCAGTTTCCCAAAAGTCCTTTGCTTTAGAAAAAAAAAGGTTCTTTTAAAGAGCGCTGCTCTATGCTTTTCTTCTAGACCAGTGGTTCTCAACCTTCTGGCTCTTTAAATACAATTCCTCATGTTGTGACCCAACCATAAAATTATTTTCATTGATACTTCATAACTGTAATGTTGCTACTGTTATGAATTGTAATGTAAATATCTGATATGCAGGATGGTCTTAGGCGACTCCTGTGAAAGGGTCATTCGACTGCCAAGGGGTCGCGACCCATAGGTTGAGAACCGCTGTTCTAGACCTTTATGGGATTTCCTCACAACTCCCCGCAGAGGATGTGAAGTGAACATAGCAGTTGTCATTACTGCTGGAAAGCCAAGGGCAGCATAGGTCCCTGGAGGCACATGGTGCTCTGCCTCTGAGGACCTGGGAGACTCTGCTTATCCTAGCTCTCTTAATTCATATGTGACAATGACAAGTCACGCCACCTCACTGGTCCCAGTTTTCTCCATGAAATGAAAAAACACATGATGACTCTTCCCTGTCCTGGGAAGGCAACAACATCCACAAACCCAGAGAATCTGTCCTTTCCAACAGAGGAGCTACATCTCTGCATCAGAGAATGAGGAGGTACAACATCAGTGTGATGGGCTGGATTGTGCCCCCAAAATTCATATACTGAAGCCCTAACTCCAAGTACCTCAGGATGTGACTATATTTGGAGATAGGGCCTTTAGAAAGGTGATTAAAATCATGAGATCACTAGGGTGGGTGCTAATCCAATGCAATTGGTGCCTTTACAAAAATGGCAGCCATCAACAAGCCAAGGAGAGAGGCCTCAAGAGAAACCAACCCTGTGGACACCTAGATCATGGACTTCCAGGCTTCAGAACTGTGAGACAATAAATGCCTGCAGGTAAGGGCTCCAGTCCATGGTACTTGGTTATGGCAGCCCACACCAACTAATATAATTGGCAAATTCCCTGCTCAACTACCCCTAACGCCTCTTTTAGAAATTATTTATGTTTGCTCTTTTGGGAATGTTTTTGTCAATGAATTGGAGAGAAACTCATCAAGGATTAAGATAATCCTATCTAATAAAGAGGGAATATGCTAATTGATTGGCCTGCCCTCAAAGATGGCAGTGCCCACAGCCAATAAGGAGGGAATATGCTAATTGACTGCCACGCCCTCAAAGATGGTGGCGCCCACAGCCACAAGATGGCGGCACCCAGCCCCCTCAGCCCCACCAGGACAGCAGGTGCTGGGGGCAGGCCCAGCCTCTCCAATCTCCTGCCTCCAGAGTCCCCTAGTCCCCTCAGCCCCCCAGCCACCCAGGGCCAGCCCGAGGAGCAGTCAAGTCTCAGATGGTGGCTGCCTAGCCGCCCAGGGCCAGCCGAGGCTCAGGTAACCAGGGCCAGCTGAGGTTTGCACTACCTGCAGTGGCAGCAGCAGAGGTGTGATGGGGCGTCTCCTTCCCCTGATCGCCGGGTCACCTCCCGCCCCTGAGGGTTCCCAGACTGAGAGGGGAGGCAGGCCAGGCTGAGGGACCCCCACCTCCAATGCATGAATTTTCATGCACTGGGCCTCTAGTAAAGTTATAATGAGATATTATTTCTGCCCTGCAATTTCCACACATACTTTTGCTGGAAGAGGCATTGGTGGTCTTGCAAGGACTAGGCTGAGATGTGCTAGCAAACCCTGTGTCTGCTCTCATCACTAAGGTATCCATGCCAGCTCTGGGGTCCAGACTGCTTAGAGCATTAAAGAATCCCACCTTGGGAGAAGGCTGGAGACACACAGGTATGACCTGGGTAGTACTTGGCGTTAATTCAGTAGGGAAAAAATGGAACGTGAAACACATAGTTAGTCTCTGCTCTTTGGTGTCCTGCAATTTCCCTCCCATTAGAGCAATATGAGCCCAAGTACCATGTGGTACAGGAAGGTGAAGTTATTCATGTCTGTCAGACCCTAAAACCTGACTGGGTTTACTGACTCAGGACTGGATTGATGGGGGCATCATCAACGGAGCAAAGAACAAAACGATGGTTCCCAATACAGAAATATGTGTGCAAACTACACATAAAGCCCTCTGCTTGGCCAAGAAATTGTTGGGCAATCTAGGATTAATGAGCAATGGCCATGCAGCAGCTAGCGTGACTGGTCCACTGCTCTGTGGTCAGCACACTAAGGCCATACTTCCTCCTGAGTTCAAGGCCGGGAGCCAGGCCTGGGTTTAGAGCCTGGGTTCTTCACCAACAACTGTAACTCAGTCTCTCTGACCCTCACCTTCCTGACCCTGCAAAGCAAGAATAACAAGCCTTTCTCGTGGATGTGAAGAGTAAAGGAGACAATGCTCAGCGTGTAGGCATCTGCTACTTTTCAGTGTTAAGCTCAGTGCCTTCCACTGGTTCTCCTGAACCCACAATGGGATGAGCTCACACAAAAGCACTCACCTGGCACTGTTGATTAGTTAAAATTTTGTCAGGTTCGTTAAGGCTGAATGGGGCTTGAAAGAGTAGAGAGACTAGTTTTCCTTGACTTAGAAGGACCAGAGAGCAGGCTTCATACAAAGTGTCAGAATGCCTAAAGCTCCCTTCAGTACTGAAGTGTGCAATTTGGTTGAGGTGTCTGAGAGCCTCTTAACACACCAAAGCCCCACTGGTGACTTTGCCCTAGAAGCTGAAGTCTGTTGTCAGGGAGCAAAGTTCACTGAGGTCATTTCAAGTGCACCCCCAGCCCCAAATCCTTAATTAAATAGGAAGGGGAGACCAGCACAGGAGAGATGCTCTTAAAACAGAACACACTCCTTCTGCAGTCTAATTAAGCAACAAAGAGAGTCTGTTCTTTTGTATGTTGGTGGTCTTACATCATAGCCTCAGGTAAGGGCTGCTGAGAGTCTAATATCCCATAATTAGTATCCCACTGTTGTCAGGACTAAAACCAGGCAAAACCCAACATGCCTAGATATGAGACACAAGACCTTGGATGACATGACCTGAAAAAGCCATAGGCTGGCCTGCCCTCAAATATCGATTCCACATCTGTGTTGGACACAGTCCCCAAGAGATCATGTCAGAGTTCACCTAGATCACCAGAAAGGGATGTGGCCCATGTTCACTAATTACCATCTTTGTACTGCCAGCCCATCCAATTAGAAGAGAGCTCTACTGGGGAATAGGACAAAGACACCATTTAATCAAAATAGGAGAGTCAAGAAAAGATACCAGAACAGGTGCCACTACTAGACGACACCCTAGACTCCCACAGTCACACAGCCCTGGGGTCCAATCCAGCTCCTCCTGCACCCACAAGCACTGTGATATTGAACAATTACTCGGCTTCTCTAAGTAACAATATCTGTGAAACACAGGTGTTTTCTACTTGGCGGTGTTGTGAGGATTAAAGAAGCTCGTGGGGGCAGCACTAGAACAGTGCCCAGCGTGTGATAGTGGCTCAGACTTTCCTTTCTTCTGTGGGCAGCACTACCAAGGCTTCCCCCTTCTCATGGTCTTATGACCTCTTCGACACAGTAACTTCTCCCAGAGCTCCCAATCTTGCCTTTGCGCTCCTGTCAATGACAGTCCAGGTAACACCTAAGGGTCAGTTCACCTGCAGCAACTCAGCCGAAGTTGAGGCTGGGCGTCACCTTTCCAGTAGCCCTGTGCCATGCGCTGTGGGTGCTATCAAAGGCATGTATGATGACCTTTTACCCCCCGGGACTATTTCGAAGGGCAACCTGGAAGGCTACTACTTTTTTAATGGTTAGAATCATATCTACCTTTATGCTTAACTGCAAGACCTGTACAGACATAGTGAGCTGTCAGTTTTCTCCTTTACCAGCTGAAGATGTGGAAAGTTGTATCAACAATCTGTGACGCCCCTGCTGTTCCCAAGCACCAGGGTGTTTACAGCCTAGGTGAGGGGAGAGAAGTTATGTATAAGAAGAATGAAAAGTGTATCAAAGAGAAAATTGTTAGGTGGCAAATGGAAAATGCAGTGGTGAGCCTGACTTGCCCCCACGGACTTAGAACTAAAGGATATCCTATTACTAAGGTAAACTGAAAAGTGACAAAGTCTCCTTAAACAGAGAATAGCTCCAAGCAAAGAGTTGACTGTAATCTGATAGAAGGTATTCATATCTAAGGAATGAATGTGTCAATCAGGAGTGCAGGTGGGTTCCCAGAGGAAGCCTTGAAAAAAATAAGAATCAGAGAGACAGCCACAGTAACTGCAAAGTCAGTAGTCCCCAAAAGCAGGTGCCTACATCCCGGGAGGTGCCAAAATGATCCATTGAGTAATGTAACAAAACCCAGAACTTCTACTTGGTTCTTGTTTATCTTTTAAAATATCTATATGTGGGTGTGCTTTATATTGTGCAACATATATTATTAGTTCAGTAGAATATTATCCTATATGATAAAAGAGAAACATGCAAATTAGCCTTCCCTCCGCTATGCTCAAGCCACGCCCACCAGCCAATTGGAGTGATATGCAAATTAACCCGACAAAGATGACGGGCCTGTGAGCAGCACCCACATGCACAAGTGCCGAGCTGCTGGGGGCAGGCATCCCGAACCGTCCTGCCAGGACGGATCTGGGCTGGTGGACAGCGCGCACTGGGTGGCCTGTACTCCCCACATGGCTGTAGTGGCAGCCTTGAGCGTGCCAAGCAGAGCCTGCAGGCCAAGCTGAAGTAGCGCCTGCAGGCCATCAGTGCCGAGGAGTGGCTGCACAAGTCCCGCCTCCTGGCCTAGAAGTTGTGGGATCTCAGGGACAGCCACTGTGGCTGGCCAGATTGACGTCCTCCTGGCCACACCACGGGGGTTTGCGGATCTGCAAAGCCACAGGCCTCCGGTGCGCACATCCTCTCCTCCCCCACTTGTGTGCGAACATCCCCCAGCTCGCTGTCACCCTCATGCACCTGCAATAGTCCCGGACCAAGGCGCGCACAAGTTCCCCCCACCCCTCCACAGCACTTCCATCAACCCCAGCATGCCTAAGTCCCCCACAGGATGTGCACACATCCCCTCTGACCCGCTCACGTCCTTTGGAGAGTGTCTGGGTGTTCTGGGTGCTGAGGGTGGGTGCCTGTGAGATGACAGTGAGAGGGCGGAGTGGTGACTCCCTGTTCCCGAGGAGGCCAGGGCAGTGACGAGATCACCTCTGTGGGGCTAAAGCAGGTGCTGAGGCGGGAGCAGGTGCAGACAGATACACCTGGTGGGCGCAGGCGGCCCTCGCTGAGGTGCCTTCTGTCAGCATTCAAGATCAAGAACCCAGAGGCAGCAAGGAGTTCCATCCTCTCAGTGAAACAGTGGGATAGTCAGGGTGACTGCAGAGGAGGAATGTGCACTTTGGTTGCCAGCACCCATGAGTGAAAGCTGCCCTGACTGAGCCTCACTTGCTTGGGGCCTAGCGCACTCCTGCCAGGCAGCGGGTGACAGGATGTGCTTTTCCAAGTTAATGAGAGAAAACATTGATTCTCCCACTGCCCACAAAGGTGGAGTGAAGTGGGGAGACATGCAGGGAGTGAGCGAGGTTCCCTGTCTGGGGGGTCCAAATCCGCTTTTGGTTCCTTTCACCACTGACTAGAGATATACAGGGAGTCTCCCCAAAATGTATACATACTTTGAATACCTACTAATTCCAATGGTTTTCAGCATGAGAAGAAAGAAACAACAATGGAGCTGCCATCTGTTAAAAGTGTGGGCACAAACAGGCAGTCAGACATTCCCCGAGGGGTCCCAGATTGGAGAGGGTGCAGGCCAGACTGAGGGGCCCCTTACCCCTCCCCCCCACCCCAGTGCACAAATTTCATGCACCAGGCTCTAGTTTATAAATAATGAAATTGATTTATTTGGATGTTCATGCTACAGTTTTTTTTTTTCCTTTGGGAGCACATGATAAAATTAATCTAGAGATCACTAAAAAATCATTGTTGGGACTGAAAATTGTGCCCTCCAAAATTCATATTTGAAGTCCTAACCCTCAGAACCTCAGAATGTAACTGTATTTCTGAGACAGGATTCTTAAAGTGGTGATTAAGGTAAAATGAGATCATTAGAGTGGCCCTAATTCAATATGATCAGTGTCCCTATAAGAGGAGGAAATTTCGACACAAACAGACAAAGGAAAGACAATGTGAAGACACAGGGAGGAGGCAGCCATCTGCAAGTGAAGGAGAGAGGCCTCAGAGGAAACCAACCCCGCTGACACCTTGACCTTGGACTTGTAGCTTCCAGATCTGTGAGAAAATAGATTTATGTTGTTTAAGTCCCCAGTTCATGGAACTTTGTTATGATAGCCCGAGCTGACTAATACAGCAGCCCTAATACTGAGCCCTGTTGGAATGAGGATGGAAATCTCTCATTTCTGAATCACTTCCTGCCCTCCATGTATAGTCCATGGAATCTCCGACTCCTGGCCTCACTATTCCCAGTCTACCTCATGGTGGAGTCCTCTGTAAGCAGCAGAGACTATCAGGAACTGCCTCTCCTGCCTGGTCCCAGCTACCCCTGCCCAGCCATCTGCCTGCCCCCTCCTTTCATACGCCTGACTGTGGAGACCTTGTTCCAGCCCTTACCAGGACTGAGGCCACCACTGGGATAGTGACTTGTCCCATTTCACTAAGCAGGTAGGCTGTTAGTCAAGAACAGTATCAAAACCCATCCCTAATTATCATATACATATATATATATATATATATATATATATATATATATATATATATATATATATATATATATATAACTTTAGCAAGCAGGTGTCCTCTGCATCTGCTCAATGACATTAAAACATTTTTGACCAACTTCCTCTGTCCTAGAATTATCTATGAGAAGCCTGGAGGAAAAAAAACTCAAGATTTAATTGAAATTGTTAGTAGCCAGTGTGATGTCTTTCTTTCACCCGATCCCCTTAGCTAGAGTTAATTTGTCACGCTATTGCAGCCCAAATTTATAATTAGTTGGTTGTTGTACAATCAAAAACTTTCAAGTTGTATAACATGTCTGCTGTAAATCTGGGTAACAGTTTTGAAAAATAAATAATTTAAAAGAAGTCCTAGATTCAGCCGCCCTGCATAACCTGTTTCTCTTCATGTAATTGGCCACATGCGTGTGTACAGTATTTCTTTAGTGGTTGACACACCCTGTATCAAAATATTTGGCAAAAAAAGAAGCATGAGATACTTTGATTCAAATTGTGTTTCTGGTACAAAATGCACAAACTTAACAATTCTTCCTGGGAGGTGATACTGATCACATGAAGGGCGGCAGGCTGTGTGAAGAATGAGCATGAACTGGGTTGTGTTGGGCTTTAAGCAAAATATTTAAATTGTTTGGCCTTAGCTGCCTCATCAATAAAATGGGTGGTGTAAGCATTGTCTTTGGTCCGTAGTTAAAGCTCATGAACAGTAAAGAAATAACTTTTGAAAGAAAGGTAAAGTTTCATGAGACATAGGCGTGAACATAGCATCTATTTCACAAATATCCTGTGACAAAGTGAGGTTGCGGAGATATAATGAGAAGATATAATAGCAGCTGATATTTCATGGAGATGGGAAAAGTGGTTTGTTTTTTCCATCACAGAACTATGGGTCGGTTAGAAAAAAAGAAAGAATGGGGGCAATGTCAGCAAATAGAAATTCAAATGTCTGAATAAAATTTGCAAAAACAATTGATTTTTCTTCCTGAGGACTGGAAGTGGCGCGGCAGTTGGGCTTGAAGGAGCAGCCGTGATTTTCTGCTCCATTACCACCACAGCAACAAAAACATGGTGGAAAGCAGTGCCAAGCGACAATCTTCATTTCCTTCCTCAGGGATACAAAAACACATCCATTTATTAAGTCTTTAAAAACTGTAACCACAGATTGCAGCAATAAGCCGCTACAGAGAAAGATTTGTTGGGCTGAGCCAACCATATGTGGCAACCCAATGAAAGATGGTTCCCGAGTGCAGCAACGGTGGCCCAGCCCTGGGAAGAGCCGCGTGAGCAAAGAGTTCTCATTTACTCGGAAATGCTGACATGAGTGAGTTCTCCTCAGCCGCCTGGCAAGTGCCCAGGAAGGGAAGATTAATCCAAGTGGGGACTCTGAATCCTCTCTAGCAAACTATGGTCATGTCATGCCTGGGGAGAGCTCTGAGTAATGGCTGGCCATTGACCTTGGACTGGGAGGACTGGGAGGAGTTCTGCCCCACTTCCTTCCCCTGCTTCCCAATTCTTTCCATTTTGACTTAAAGTGGAACATCCCTGGGCAAGAGCTAGTCCACCTGAATTCATTTTACCAAAACCTGAGGGTTGCCCATTTAAATTTCAAGCATTTATTGATGTCAAGTTTAACTTTTTTTTTTTTGTAAAAATCTTTTCAAAATGAATGTCTGACCTCCCTGCCTTCTCAACGTGCACTGAACTCAGTGGATGGCACAGAGGCGCGTATGGAGCTCAGAGCTGGCACACCCGGGGCACCTGAGGCTTCCCATGCTTATTGCTTTATTCATTTGTTTCTGTTTATAATTCAAGGACCTCGATGTGCATATTACTGATGAAGGGATGATTCTGTAGAGTCAGACAAGGTGGAAGATAAAGTTGGGGAGATACAAAGGGCTATGCTTTCTGAGTATCTGAAGCTGTTATTTCTGTCCCCTTCCCCATTTCACCATTGGGCAATTAACGGTCATTTCTTGGCCCCGTTCTCATTCTCTACACTGCTCTGCTCACCCAGGTTCCACGTGCTCCCCAGTGACAAACTTGTTCATGCAACTCCCTACTCGAGAGCTGCACAAGGACGCTGAATCGGTAACTCAACTGAACACTTCCAGACAAGGCACTTGCTCTGAAACTCCACCCTCCAGTTTCTGAAGCCTCGAGCCCTGGAGTCACCCTTGAGGACATTCTTTCCTCACTCCCCACCTCCAGGCCATCAGCTGTCCTGTAAGCTCTGCCTTCAAATTTACATAGCATCTGGCCAGTCTCACCTCCCCTGCTAACACTCTGGTCCAAGCCACACTCTCTCCTACATGACTGGAAAGCTTCTTCCCTGGCCGCCCATTTCTGTCCTTGTCTTCCTGTTCTCAACACATAAGCCAGAGTAATGCTTTTCATCATGTCACTCTTTACAGTCCAACTCCCCTCGGTGGCCTGTAAGGCCCATGGAATCTGGATCCCCATGACCTCTCTGACCTTGTCCCCTTATATTCTTCTTCCTTGTTCATTCAGCTTCAGCCCCTGCCCTAGGCCCCTTGCTGTTCCTCATCCCAACCTGACACATTCCTGTCGTGGGACCTTTGCACTTGCTATTTCTTCTGTCCAGAATGCTATTTGCTTAGATATGCACAGACCCTCACTCAGATCCTCGGCTTCAGATTCTTACTCAGATACTTCTTTCTGGCAAGGTCCTCCCTCTTCCTCTCCTTAATTGGCTTTATTTTACCTTTATTACTAATTAACATAAGATACATTTTGCTTCTATATTTTGTTTAGCCAACTAGAATGTTAGCTCTACGAGAACAGGAAACTTTTTCTGTCTTGTTCACTACTATATTCCTAGCCCCACCAAAAGGACCTGGCACATAGTTAATCATCAATAGATATTTCTTACACGAAGATTTATTTTTTACTATAGTCACTGAGCCTGCTTCTAGAAATATAGTGTCGTGATTATGAGCATAGATTTTAAAGTCAAACTAATAAAGATTCAAAACCCTGCACTAACCCAATGTTAGCTCTATGACCATGGGCAAGGTATTAAATGCGGTGCAGATAAAAACTGTTCTAAATGCAGTTTTATCATCTGTTAGATAGGTATTTATAAAAAGGGGTGTAGCAGAAATCAGCAAACTGCAATCACTCAGTACACACGAACTGTGAGAGTTATCCCCACTGCCACCACCTCCGTGAAGGCCTCTGTCCTGTCACCTGTTCACGCTCCCCGTCCTCTCTCTGACTCCAGTCTCCCTCTGACCCCAGTGTCTTCTTCACACTAGGGCCAGCGTGGTCTTCAAAACATAAATCTGCCCTGGCTGGTCTTCCTTAGCGGTTAGAGCGTCAGCCTATGGACGGAAGGGTCATGGGTTCAATTCCCAGTCAAGGGCATATTCCTCAGTTGCAGGTTCAATCCCCGGCCCCCAGTGCACGAGTGGGAAGCAACCAATTAATGTGTCTCTCATGCTGATGTTTCTCTCCCACCCCCCTTCTTCCTCCCTTCTATCTCTCTCTCTTCTTCCTCCTTTCCACTCCCTCTAGAAATCAATGGAAAAAATATCCTTGGATGAGGGTTAAATAAAAATACATAAACCTTATAAGAACTTTCTAAATTCTCTCCTGTAAAAATGTAAGAAGAAAACTGGCAGTCGATGGTCAAAATCAGCTTTGCCAGAACTCTGGTAACTCACCAGAGGCTTGCAGCAGTCGGGACGTTTGCATGCACTGTAAATGGCTAACTCAGTAGAACAGTGAGCTCTAGGATGCTCTAACTCACTCTGTCCCGTCTCCACACCTCCAGTCCCAGGGTTGCTCTTTGCAGAATGCTCTAGTACCAACTCATGTAACCCTCACCCCCACTAAGGTACAAATCTTATTTTACAGATTTTTTAAAATGAGTCTCAGTGAAGTTAAGTAACTTGCTGTGGTCACTCAGCCTGGAAGTGGCAGGGAAGGCAGGACCTGGCCCCAGGCAGTCTGATTCCCATACCTCCACTCTTCCCCATTAGGCACATCTGCACGGGGACAACCGAGTATGTTTAAAACAATTTTGAACTGTTTGAAGTGTCCATTAGCTACATAAACACCTTTTCAGCAAGAGATTAGAATTATATTAGTTACAATAATAATAGGCGTCATCATGTATTATGTGCCACATACATACATCTCTGTTTTTCACACACACAGTTGTACAGGGGTAGGTTTACAGTTGTGAATATTCAAGAAAGTTTATTCTTGCAGTGTTTATTAATCATTGTATTATTTATTTGCATTACAACTATAAGCCTACTTTTGCCAATCCCTGTATAACATAGTCTTTCAGCCACAGTGGATAACTCGTTAAAGCTTATTCAACTGAAAAGTCCCGTGGCCCCTTAAAACGTCACTAGAGAGAACTTATCAGAGTCCATGAGCTGTCACACATCTTTCCATAGTTGTCCATTTAGAGGCAGCATGACTTGCGTCAGTCACCCTCTATCCTCGTTCACCAACAGGCCACAGGTGGCTTTTAATGGACCTGTTTAATGCCACACCGGTAGATGGCGCCCAAGTAGCCATTTAAAAGATGGATCAACTGTGAGTTGGTAAATGTGTCTTGTGTTCAATAACTTTTAAAGACCCAAATATGCTGTATAAACACATCCCTGTAGTTGTACTAAGAAGCAGTGTGGTATTAGAGTCCGTTGTGTTTCCTAACCTCGGTGTGGCGTTCTGACCTCACTTTGGAACAGACTTAAAACAGTATTTCACAAGAAGAAACAATTCCATTATATCCTAAATTTTAAGAGCTTTTAACTTTGCCTTTTTTCTCCTCTTGTAACAAATAGTGGCGTTTGCGCATGGAAATTAACTGTGGGGAAGAATAGTGTCCTTTGTTTGCTAATGTTTTCCTTTTACTCATTATTGTGAAATATAATTCTTTAATAGATAATGTTTAATGTCCTATGTTAACCTCTCTTAAGGCTCTGTTGAGCATGACAAATGTGTGGATTAGGACTTTTCCGTTTTCATTGAAAAGATAAAACATTCATATATTAAATTTGTATTTTAATCAAGTTTTTCCACATGAGGCCTTTAATCTTTTAGTGCTGTCATTGACAAACAGAAGCCCCCCCATTTTCCAGGGGGCTGCCCGTCCCCTAAGGCCCTGTGCTGCGGAGCTGGCGTGCGGGGTCCCAGCAGTGCCCACTCTAAGGCGGGTTCTGCCAGGACAGAAAAGCAGGCGCGGGTGCTGCCACTGAGTCAGACTGCTCTCCAGTAAGGACGACTGGACCAGACCATCAAGGATTGCAAATTCACTTCCTGTCTCAGTAACATGTCATGGAAAGTTCCGAGCTGTGAAACAGCCCACCCTTTTATCTTCAAAGCTTGAAAGCTCTTGGATCTAAGAAGGAAATAGCTTATTTGGGTTGAAAAAGACAATTTGATTTTAGGATGGTTAAATGAGGGGTTACCAAAAACTAAAACCAAACAACTTTTAGCTTAATAAGAAACCCACATTTTTAAATCTGTTGGTAACTCATTGATGTCACCTAAAAACCAGGCATCCTATTGTTGGCAATCGCAATGCTGAGGTGCAAAATGGGCGAGGCAGAGGACGCCTTATTAGGGATTCTGATAAAACAGGTTGGGAAAACATATTTTGGAATCGGACTATGAACCATAAGATAATAACAACATGATGCGAAGTCATCTTACATGCACATAAGCACAAACCCCCAGTGTCTTTCAAAGTTACTGCCTACAGAGCCGACAAGCATTTCACTAGGCACCACAGTCTGACAGGACCCTGACAGTTAGGTTTAACCATAGTGACTCAAAATATTATTATTATTTGGTTATTAAGGGACTAATTGTGTGACCTTAGGCAACATGCCCAACCTTTCTGAGCCTCAGTTTCTTAATATGGGAAATAGGTTAAATAATTATTATTATGCAGGGTTGTTGACAGGGATTAGCAATAACACAGGTGACGCACTAGCACAGTACCTGGTACACGGCGAGCAGCCAACACACAGTACTAACTGCTATGACTTTTTCTTATTTGTAATTAGGGTGTAAGGACAGGAATTTGGGGAAAATGAATGCCAACGGTCTTTTTAAAAGGAAGGTCCCAGGACTAGGGTAGTTTTTCTTTAAAATGTTGCCCACAGTATCCTATGTTTTTTAGATTTCTGAGACTATACAAGAGTATTCCTATGTGTGCTATTTCAATGTCTTTTCAAATTGTTGAAATCCCATGTTTAAAGGCAAGGATAGCACTGCTGGTTTCCAGTTCCCGAATGTAGGGAGCTTGGAAGTCACCACTCCACCCTAACAACAAGTCAAAAGCTGAACAGACTGAAAATCAACAACTCTTCTCGGATCCATAGGAGAGGCAGGGACATAGGGTACACTGCTACCCCAAGGCAGGGGAGACAGACAGGCAGGTACCAGGGAGTCATGGGGGACCAGAGCAGAGACTTGAGAGCAGAAACATCTACAAGGACCTGAAGTGTGATTGACAAATTGCTGGTGGCTCAGTGTAGACAAGCCTGAGAGTTAAATATCCAGGGGGACCTAATTGTGGGGTCTCCACAATATTGTGAGATTTACCACTAGGACCTTGACAAGGTTCTACAATAAATATTGGAGAAAAATTCCCATGGGCTTCCAGCAGGGGAGGGAAAAGGGGGGCATTTTGGAATGCTCCACAGCACTCTGTTCTTCTTCACGAGACTGCCCTCGGGAAGACTCCTTACCAGAACCTAACTTGCTAGGGTTTATCAGCACCTAACGACCTGCGGAAGGAAAATACCCAACTTCAGCACACTCTTGCCATCCTCTCCCACCTAAAGAAAGAGAAAAAAACTGAGAAACACTTGTGAAGCTCACAGTCCAGATGCACAAGCTCACTAAAGGCGGACACCTGGTCACAGGACAATGGAAGCTTCCACTCCCCTCACCTCACAGCCACATCACTGAAGGCCTAATTTACAGCAGTTCCTCTTACCTGGTACATCATGTTGGGCTATCAAGAAAAAATTCCAAGGCATACTGAAAGGCCAAAAACACAATTTGAAGAGACACAGCAAGCATCAGACCAGATATGGCAAGGATGTTGTAATTATCAGAACAGGAATTTAAAACAACTATGATTAATATGCTAAGGGCTCCAATAGTTAAAGTAGACAGCATGCAAGAACGGGTGGGCAATGTCATCAAAGAGAAAGAAGTACCGAGAAAGAACCAACAAGAAAGGCTAGAGATCAAAAACACTGCAACGGAATAAAGAGTCCCTTTGATGGGCTTATTAGCAGACTGGACATGACTGAGGACATATCAATAAAAGCCTCTAAAACTGAAAAGCAAAGAGAACAAAGGTTGAAAAAAGAACAGACTAGCCAAGGACTATGGGACAATTTTAAAAGGTGGAACATACATGTAATAGGAATACCAGAAGGAGAAGAAGAGAGAAAGAAACAGAAGAAATATTTGAAACAATGACTTATAATTTCCCAAAAAATAATGTCAAGCACCAAATCACAGATCCAGGAAGCTCAGAGAACACCACACAGGATAAATGCCCAAAAAACTACACCTCAGTATATCATTTTCAAATTACAGAAAATCAAAGATAAAGACAAAAATCTTGAAAGGAGCCAGAGGAAAAAAACACCATACCCATAGAGAAACAAAGAATTACGTCAAGCTTCTCAGACCTAAGAAGAGAGTGGAGTGAAATATTTAAAGTGTCAAGAGAAAAACCCACCCAAATTAAAATGGTATAGCCACTTAGGAAAACAGTTTGGTGATTTCTTACAAAACTAAACATACTGTTACTATACGATCCAGCAATCATGCTCCTTGGTATTTATCCAAATGAATTGAAAACTTATGTCCACACAAAAACCTACACATGGATATTTATAGAAGCTTTATTTATAATTGCCAAAACTTGGAAGCAACCAGAAGTCCTTCAGGAGGTAAATGGACAAACAAACTGTGGTGCACCCCAACAATGGAATATTATTCAGTGCTAAAAAGAAATGAGCTACCAAGTTATGAATAAACTAGAGGCCCAATGCACAAAATTCATGCAAGGGGCTTGGCCCTCGCAGCCCTGGCTTCGTCCAGAAGGCCATTGGACTATCTGGTCTAGTTAGCATATTATGCTTTTATTATTATAGATAAGAAACTAAAATGCATATTACTAAGTGAAAGAAGCCTATCTGAAAAGGCTACATACTGATTCCAAGTATATAACATTCTGGAAAAGGCAAAACTATGGAAACAGTAAAAAGATCAGTGGTTACCACGGGTTGGTAGGGAAGGGATAAACATACAAAGCAAGGAGGATATTTAGGGCAGTGAAAAAGCTCTGTGTGACACGATAATGATAGAAACATGTCATTCTACATTTGTCTAAACCAGGGGTGGGCAAACTTTTTGACTCGAGGGCCACAATGGGTTCTTAAACTGGACCGGAGGGCCGGAACAAAAGCATGGATGGAGTGTTTGTGTGAACTAATATAAATTCAAAGTAAACATCATTACATAAAAGGGTACGGTCTTTTTTTTTTTTTTTAGTTTTATTCATTTCAAATGGGCCGGATCTGGCCCGCGGGCTGTGGTTTGCCCACGGCTTAAACCCACAGAATGTAACCTAAGGTAAACTATGGATTTGGGGTGATAACAATGTGCCAATGTTGGTTCATTTTTGGTAAAATAATAATAATAAGTTGACTCCTCTGTTGAGTGATGTTGATAATGGGGGAGGCTGTGCATGTGTGGGGGGCAGGGAGTATATAGGAAATCTCTATATCTCCTTCTCAATTTTATTGTAAACCTAAAACTGCTCTCATTTAAAAAATAAATAAATAAAAATAAAAATGTAAAAAAGGAAAGGATACCTTTAGCTAAGGCAGTTTATAATAGAAGCCACTTTGTGAAATTATTTCTAGAGAACTGTCAATATGATATACCACCTGTTTATAAAAATAAAAGACATAGGCAGTGAAAGTGAATAGTCAAAAAATATATAAGAATCCATTTTAAAAGGTTTTAAAAAATCAACAACTACAAAGCAATGAAGACTGGGAGAGAGCTTTGTCCAAAGCTCTAGACTAGTGGTCAGCAAACTTATTAGTCAACAGAGTCAAATATCAACAGTACAATGATTGAAATTTTTTTTGAGAGCCAAATTTTTTAAACTTAAACTATATAGGTAGGTACATTGTTATTAACTTAATTAGGGTACTCCTAAGCTGGCCTTTGCTAAAAACATCCTCAGTCTGATTGAGGTATGTTCGCTGAGGTCGACCCCTTCCAACTCTCCCATCCATACTCGTCTTGTATACTTGTTTCGTCTGTCTCCTTTCGTTCATCCTCTCTGTATGACCAAACCATCTCAACATACCTTTCTCAATCCTCTCCACTACATCTTCTTTCACTCCACAACGTTCCCTAAAGTTAACTTAATAAACTCTACTTAAAGTTTTAAGTCTTAGTTAAACTATAGGGACATTGAATAAAACTTGATATCATACTTAATAACGATATTATTTATTGATAAAATTAAATTCCTTACAATTTACTTTACAATATCCATAAAATTAAATTATGACAATGACTGACAAACACTAATGTGAACAATGGCCTTGCATCTCCTTGGAAAGTTTGGGTAAGTCAGGTTTGTATGTTGTTGTTTTTAATTTTAGGCATGATTCCAGGTTCTCATCAATAAGACGACTTCTCAATTTACTCTTGATAAGGTTCATGCTTGAAAATGATTGTTCGCATAAATATGTAGACCCGAATAAGGAAAGAACAGCAAACGCTAGTTTTTTCAGTTGATTATGTGAGTCAGGAATACTATTCCAGGTGTTAAAAATCAAAATATCTTCCTTCTCCAGGTCTTTCAAAGCAGACCACTTGTGCTGTGAACTAAGTTCACATTTGTTTTTCTCCAATATTTCTATATCAGCACAAAGACATTCAAATTTCGAGCTCCACAGTTCTTTGTTTTTTAAAATCCAGCAATTGCATTTCAAAGTCGCCAATGTTAATATTAAAGGGAGAAAAATTTAATTCTGTTACAGTAGCATTGAGAGGTTTTTTAACAAAGGCTAACGTCACTTTGCTGTTTCTGAATTCCTGAAACCTGTTGAGAAAAGCTTCCCTCATATTTAAAACTGTTGTTTTGAAATAGCAAATGTCAATATCAGAATTATTTTCTTGGCGATGTTTCAACAGGCTTGGAAAGTGAATCAAAGTTTCTCTTTCAAAATCTCGAGCAAAAAGAGATCATTTGTTTTTGAATAAAATAACTTCTTCTAACATCGAAAAAATTGTGTTTCCTTTCTCCTGTAATTTACGATTAAGCTGATTTAGATGAGATGTAACCTCCACCATGAAATAAAATTTTTGGATCCACTGATCGTTTGTTAGTTCTGGATAGTGAACACCCTTCTCAAGGAGAAATGCTTTAATTTCTGTTAATAAGGAAGCGAAACTTTTTAAAACATTTCCTCTTGACAACCAACATACCTTGTTATGCAGCAGAAGATCCGCGTACTCACTCTCCATTTCAACTAAAAATTCTTTAAACTGGCGATGATTAAGAGCTTTAGCTATAATGGAGTTGATAATCTTAATCACCAATTCCATAACTTTGCAAATTTCTTCTGGAAATGTCTGCCCACAAAGCGCTTCTTGATGAATGATGCAATGGTAAGTAAGTATCTCATGATTAATTTTTTCTTTCAAAATAGCAACAAACCCGTTTCTTACGCCGGTCATACTTTTCGACCCGTCTGTTGAAATTGAGACAATTTTATCGAGTGGAATATGATGTTTTCCAATGCACTCAATTACAGCATTTGCTATATCCTCTCCACGTGTTTGACCTTTGAGTGGCAATAATCCTAAAAGTTCTCTTTAGGACCTGTAGATGAAATAAATTGCACAAAAAGTGAAACTTGCGCTGTATCATTTATGTCACAAGACTCGTCAACTGCTATTGATAAAGCTGAAACCAATTTAAGATCTTCGACTTGCTGGTTGGTTATATTTGAAGACATTTTGACTGTTCTATCTTTCACTGTTTTAGCAGACAATGGTAACTCTTTAATTTTTTTTAGAATATCTGCTTTGTTCTTAAAATCCCGAAATAGCTCTTCAGATGCATTTATAAAACAACTTTTTATGTATTCGCCGTTTGTATATGGTTTTCCTCTCTTACCAATCTCTTGACTAACCACAAAACTTGCAATATTGACATTGTTGGAAGATTGCATCCAGTAATTAAATACAGAACTTGATTTTTCTTGACTCTTTTGAAGTTCCTCAACTGCTTTCTTCCTTGCATCACCGACAGGATAGTTAGTACTAAATGACACGTGTTTAGTTGTAAAGTGTCTCTCCAAATTTGATTTCTTGTTATGCGCCAATTTTTCCTGACAAATAAGACAGGTCGGAAGGCCATTTAAGTTTTGAATAAACGCGAAAATCTTGGTCCATTCAACTTTAAATTCACGGTTTTCATCTTCCGTTTTTCTTTGCTTCTTCTTTGTAGCCATGTCAAACAGGGCACCTAAAAAAAATGTTTCATTTTATAATAATAAAGCCACCAACACAAAAGAATTACAATTCTTAAATTGATGACAAAAATACCTGTAGGATTTGCAGCTGGTTGGAAAAATACAGGTAACTTTATGCTTCGAGTAGGTACTTTTGTTACCCATGTGCGATTTGCGGATGCGACTAGCACTAACCACTGCACATGAGACTGCTGACTGACTGGCTCACTCAACTCGTGCATGAATCGCGCGCCTCCCCCGCACTGCGTATCCCCGGCCCGCCTGCACCGCATCTCCGGTCGCCGGACCGACTGACACCCCCCACTTCTTCTAAGGACACTTCTTCAAAATAGACTCGCCCAGGCCGAAAACTGACTTCTGTGCATGGGCCACGAAGTTTCAATCACACTGTACATACGCGCCCGCAAATGGTATTTTGTGGAAGACACCCTCAAGGGGCCAAAGAGCAGCATGTGGCTCACGAGCTGTGATTTGCCGACCACTGCTCTAGACCAAGACATGCTTTTATGGCTGCACACAACACTCAGTTAAGAACTAAGGCAAACCGAGAAACACTATAAGCTGCACAGTTTTCATTATTAAAACCCTTTTCATTCCAACCTCAAGGCTGACTCGACAGACCAGGCGCTAGCAGCAGGTCCAACGTCGAGCAATAAGAACATTAAAAAGTTCAACATTCAATCCCGTCAATTAATTTGGACCAGACTGTTTGAATTCCAAAAATAACATTGGACCTCAAAGGGTTAAGTAAAGGGACCCCCCCCCCCCCCATCGACATATGAGAACTGAACTTTGAAAGGAACCAATCATATACAGGTCTTTATAGCATACTGATTTGATACAATTGTTTCTTGCATGGACCACTTTTTTTAAAATATATTTTTCCTTTTTATTAAATTTATTGGGGTGACACTGGTTAACAAAATATAGAGGTTTTGTTATAGGGGAGAAGGCCTCATCTCCCCCGGTTGCTCCTGGGAGTGGGGTGCTGCTGGAATAAGCATTTACAGAGGTCCCCATGGGAAGATGAGATATAGTAGATGCGTTATTTCCGTGGAATTATATCCTGGTTTTCCAAAGTTCCCCTTCCCTTTGTCCAGTCCTGGAAGACGTGTAGACGGAGTTTCAATAGAGCTAAAATCAGAGCCAGTGTCCAGAGTTTCCTTTCCATGTTGGAGCCAGGTCCAGTTCTGCATCAGTCCATTGCACGTGGGGTCCGCATGGCTGTGGGCCATATCAGTGAATACAAGAGAACCAAGAGAGTGTGCCTGAGCAACAAGAGTCCCAAGAGTCCTGAGAGCACAAGACAGCAAATTCCTTTGTTCGGGGGATTAAGTACTTAAAATCTTCCCGTGCTGGCAGTGGCAGGACCATTCTGGCCCATCTTCTCTGTGCCCATATGTGATTGACAAACAAATATCTTCCTTTCGTTGGATCAGATCTCTCTCCCAATATTTTGCAGGGATCATGCCTATAATGTCTGGCTTTCTCTTTGCTCCTTTCCTTTTATTAAAAACTAGTTAATTATGATGGCATCAGTTTCAGGTGCACAATTCCACAACCCATTATCTGTACACTGTACTGTGTGGTCACCACCCCAAGTCAACTCTCCTTCCATCACCATTTATTTCCCCTTTACTCTTCTCTACCTCCTGCCAAGCTCCCCTCCCCTTGTCAGTCACCACACTGTTGTCCATGGCATGTAAAAGTCAAGAATACAACGGATTTGTAGTTCTTTGAAGGGGTTTCTGGGGGGAAATAATGCCTGGATACATTGCTTCTCTGGTGATCAAGTTGACCTGGTATGTGAGATGTCTATAAAAAAGGCTGATCAAATGAGAAGTGAAGTTCTTGATTGGCTTGTCTGCCCTAGACTCAGGAAGTGGGGAATGGCTTCACATGCTGTGAATCATGAGTCTCTACTAGACATGCCCCAATCACACCACGGTTTTCATAACCTTATGCCTTTGAAAATGCTGTTGCAACTACCTAGAAGGCTCTTTCCAACTCTGTCCACCAATTAAAATCCCACTCATCTTAAGACTCCAGCCCCTTGCTAGTCAAGTTAGTGTCTTCCTCTCTGTGGCTGTAGCTGTGATTATACTCACACATCACAGAATGTTGGTGGTATGTGTTTATGAATCGGTCTCTCTAACATGAGCTCCTGGAGTGCAGGGACCATGTTTCACTCTTCTTTGCATCCCCCGGGGAGATGCGCAGTGCTTGTCATATAGATACCATTTAATAAATGCTTGGTTAATTAATTAAGTGAATGTCTAGCTAATTAATCATAATGAAAAATTGTTCATTACTACAGGATCTGTCCAGCACGGTTCTTTGGAATTCCTGCCTCGAGGGAGGATGAAATTAGTTTAGTCTGGTTTATCCTAGGGGCCGGTCAGCATGATTTAATTATAGACCATTGTTATGCCTCCTTCCAACACCTGTCTCTAGACTGTAGTTTCCCCCTAAGGGTCCTCCAGATTCCTTTTGGCTACAGCGGCCACCAGCCTAGCAATGCTGGCCAGTGTGAGGCAGCAAATGTGTCAGAGATTAGAGGTTTGGTTTTCAAATCTCCTAGACCCAAAGGAGGGAGACTTTGGGTCTAGGAGATTTTTATAGGCAAAATAGGCAAAACCCTTGGGCTGTTTGATAAGCCAGCACAAAGGATTTTTAGTATAAAGCTGAGCTGGCTTCTGGGTTGGGCTTCATCTAGAGTGAGCCCGGGAGCCCTGCGTGCACTTCGCCATCCCGCCTCTCCCTGCACCCTCGCCCTGCACAGAGCCGCCCTGCCTCCTCACCTGCGCTCAGGGGTTTTCTCTCCCTGAAATTCTTCCTCCCATTCCCACAGACCCACAATCTATCAGTGAACACCTACTTATCTTTTAAAAGGGAGGTGAGGGATCACCTTCCTGAGGAAGCCTCTTCTGACCCCCACCCCTACTACCACTTTCAGGCCTCAGGAGGCAATGCCTCTTCCACACCCTCCCTCACAGCACCTAGCACTCCATGGAGGCCTTGGGCGGATGAGTCTGCAGAGATCCCTGCTGTGAGGCCAAGACAAGTAGGGACAAAGAGCCAGGTCCTCCGATCATCACAGAGACATAAGCCCCAGATGCAGCACAGATGGGCGGCCTGCACAGGGCAAACAGGGTTCTGAAGGTGGGGTTGTGTGGTCCTGCTGAGTGTGGACCCTCAAAGGCCCCTGTGGGAGCCAGCATGGCTAGTAGCCAGGGAGGCAGGGCTCTCTGGGGGGCGATGCAGCCACTGGCTGAGGTTCTCTGGCCTTGCTCAGGAATTTGTCTGCTTTCAATGGAGATATGCAATTTTGAAGCACTTCTTTCTTCCCTCCCCTGCTAGAGAAAGGAAACGAACTTGGAGCATGAGAACCTGCAAATCAAATTATCTTCCTTGCAAAGAATGCAAACATCCTTGGCAGGGGCAGAGGCCAGCTGTGGTTAAGAAGGAGCGAGGAACCCTGAGCCCTAATCCCAGCCACGGGGAGCCCGCCTGCAGCACAGGAACACCCCCAGACCCTGAGTCAATTGACACAGGAGATTAATAATTAGAGGAAGTGGTACCACTCTTTCTTGCATTTCTTCTATTAAAACTTGTTCTTCAAGAGTCAGTCATCTGCTTCAGGGTTGATATTAAGTTCCACATTTTTAGGAAAGAAAACTCTTTTCAAAAATTAGTCAGAAAAGCCTCTGGAATTCCCTCCCCCTCCCTGAAACCTGGTTTTGATTTTAGCTTTCCTGCTCAGGGTGGGTGGTCAGGCACGCTAAGCACAACACAATCGCGCACTTCTAAAATTACAAAACCCAGTTTCTAAAAGCTGGCTTAGTTTTCAAAGATTAACGTAGCAAAATAAAAATACATAGCACTTACTAAGGGCGAGGCCCTGTTCTAAATGCTTTATATGAATTAATTAATTTAATTTTCCCAACAATGCTGTAAGGACTCTTACGATGTCTGTTTTCTAGATAAGGTCCTGAGGCTGAGAAGGGTCACCACTTGCCCTGGTCCTACAGCTAGAGAGACCGAACGCTGGGGTTTTCAGCCAGGCAGCACTGGGCTCTAGAATGTACACTTTTAACTACTAGGCTGCCCACCCTCATCCTAAAGTCCACACAGTGAGGTGTGCAGGACAAAGGATGCTCATCAATCATAGTGGGCTTATAGAAAGGCTAAGTTGGAATTTTGGATGGACTATTCCTGGGAACAGATGAATGAGGGCAAAGAATAAGGAGCTGGAGCACCCAGTGAGGACTCCCAGAGGCTACTGTCTAAATGGGCAATGACTGAGAGCAGCCAGGGGGGCAGTATGGACAGGTCCCAGAGAATGTCAAGGGTCAAAACTAAAGAGAGCCTTAAGGCAAGCAAGAACCGAGATGTGTGGTAAACAGTTAAACAGCCCTGAGCAGAGCAAGGACAATGGGCCAGGTGCAGAAGGTCACCAGGGCAGAAAGCCCTGGGTGCCTAGCAACGGACAATTATAGGGTGGGACTTCATCCCCAGGATGACCGTCCCTCCCCTAGCATAGGGCTGGTCATGTGGTTTGGGCGCCCTGACCTTTCCTCCCTAGAGATGACATCTAGGCCTCAGTTGTATTTCAGCTCCAGGCCCCAAAAAAGCAGCAAAACCAGACAGGTGACACCAAGGCTGACCTCAGGACCAGCAGCATTGACTAATGACCCCTTGACCTAGGTGCTGACCAATCAATCAATGGAGACCTAGACCCTGAAGGGACACACCTGGACATTTGCTGAATATTCTATGGAGATCTTCCCCTGAAACCTCCCTTAAAATTCCCACCTAAACCCCTTAGGGTGGGGATGAGGACCCAAGAGCACCTTTCTCCTTCTCACCTCCTCACCACCACCCCCCAGGCGTGTCACCTTGACCTTCCTCACTTCTAAGCTCTGAGGCTCTTCCTTGGCCTCTATAATTTGTTTTCTAAGCCCATTTCTGATACAAATTATTTCTACTCTGTAATTTTCTAAATAAATGTTATCTTATGGTTTAAGTCTTGGCTCTGAATTCTTTCCTAGCCAGGACTCAAGTTCCGAGGTCGCTGAACCCATATCTGGTCTGACCCCACCTGTCTAACACCTGGTGCCGTTCCCACCAGGATGGACTTATCAGGAAACATTTGGGCTGGACCCCAGAGCTCCCTTGGGTGGGAGGCCACGATTCCGAGTTTCTCCTTAAAAGGCACCAGGGGATGTCTCCCTTCAGCAGTCACAGCTTTACTTGCTCAGAGACCTTCCTGGTTGAGGCTGCTGATGGCTTAGAGCAAACCTGCCACCGTGTCACACCTTATAAATTTTGGACACTAAGTAAAAACTAAACTATAGAACAAAAGAGCACAGAGGTCATTAGCAAAGTACCAGTGATCTTGTCATGTCACTGTGGAGATTTCCCAAGTAAATAATTTCCTTTCCAGTCACCAAGTAGCATAACAGTACAACCAAGAAAGGTTTCGATTTCTTCCTGACTGGTGTCTCAGATTTATGTTCAATCATGCAACAGGCCTTCCCATTGCTTTTCTGTGCATTACTTAATCAAATGGTGTACAGGTTGACCTCAGCATGTCTTAAAGTTGGGGTTATTTATGGCTATGGTTGCTTGTGAAGGGTCATTGTGGGGCCTAATCTGCATATGTCCCACAGGAGAGCTAAGAAGTGATTTGCACAAGAACTCCCAGGTTTCTTGGGAGGGGCTACGAAGGGGACCATTGAGCAGCTGAAGGGCAGATTCCCCACAGTTAGGGCCCAGCTACCCAAGGAGGGGATCTAGTCAACTCCAAAAGAGGGTATTTGGGGAAAGCGAGTCCACACACCCCCTCAAGTTAGGAGTGAGGCAGTCAACAAGTGCTCTGCTTTAAAGTACATCCCAGTTGGTATAGTCTATCCTGATGCAATGAGTCACCACAGTCCCCCAGTTCTTCTGAGGTTCTTCCTAGAGAGAAGATATACTTGTGAACCAGACTGCAACTCCAGTAGACCTACACAATACTTCTTAAGCCCCTTTTGGGGTCACCACTCACTCTGGATTTCATAGCTATAGTGACAGAAAGCTGCAGTATGCAGCCAGAAAGCAGATGGGCTCCAGAATGCACACTTTTAGATTCTTAAAATATAATTTTCTTAAGTATATCTTCCTCATATATTGAACTCTATATAACTTTTGCTTCAACCATCAAAAATGTTTTAAGAAACTCATGAGAAGTAGGATATCTATTTGCCCCTATTTTACCCATCCTGATGTTCTTTTTTTCTGTTTTGAAATTCCAAGAAGCCTTCTTCTGTTATTTCCTTTATGTATTGAGAACTTTTTTTAGTCATGCCAAAAGGGTAGGTTTATTAGCAACAAAATCTCTTAGTTTTGCTTTGTCTGAGAATGTCTTTATTTCCCCTTTATTCTTGAAAGATATTTTTGCTGGGTATAAATTTGGTGGTTGACAGATCTGTTCTTTGAAAACTTGAAAAATATTATGCCATGCCCCTCTGGCCTCCATGGTTTCAGATAAGAAATCTACTGTTATTTAAATTGGTGTTTCCCTATAAACAATGTGTTATTTCCCTCTGGCTTCTTTCAAGATCTCTTTTTTTGGGGGGGGGGGGCAGGAGGGGGGTGTCTTTTTAGCTTTTACAAGTTTAATTATGGTATGTCTTGGCATGAATTTCACACCTTTTGGGTTTATCCAAGTTAGGTTTCATTCAGCTTCTTGAGTATACACACACACACACACACACACACACTAGAGGCCCAGTGCACAGATTTGTGCACTGGTGGGGTCCCTCAGCCTGGCCTGTGCCCTCTCACAATACGGGACCTCTCGGGGGTGTCAGAGGCCTGGTGCACGGATTTGTCCTGATCCCTGCAGGCCAGGCCAAGGGACCCTACTGGTGCATGAATCCATGCACCGGGCCTCTAGTATGCATATAAGATCTTTGGTTAATCTCTTCCCGCCCTCCCACCCTCCTCCTTCCCTCTGAGATTCATCAGTCTGTTTCATGTTTCCATGTCTGTGCATTGAGTGTCTGCCCCCTGATGGTCAATGTGTATCATAGCTACCTGTCGAATGGTCGAACATTCGCTTAGGCTTTTATATATATTAAATATGTGTGGTTCAATCCACTGATACCTTCCCAGCAAAAGTAGCAACAACCTCCCACTGCCTCATTGCCTCCACAGGTGAGTGTGAGCTCAGTGTCCTCAGTAGGGAAGTGGAGGGCTGACTCACACTGCTTTGTTGCTGCAGGGCTGGTGCAGAGGATCATCCCCGTTCTGGGCCCTGCTGGCATCAGGGAAAGGGAGGAGAGGAACCAGCATGCTAGTTAGCCCTGCCTCCCACTCCATTCTACTGTTTTGATCCCAGTTAAGTGTGTGGCTCAGCTAGCTACTGGACTCCACTGACACTACCAACAGGAAAATTGAAGCATTGCCTTTTTCCACTGCACAGAGGATGGGAGATCAACTACCTACTCGGCCCACAGACAGCACCCAGTGGAGGATTTAGAGCACCACCTGCCTCTACCAAGTTGGTGAGGGAAGATTAGGCTGAGCTCTACTGAGCAGGGGAATTGGAGTGCTCCCTCTGGCTGCTACAGAGCAGAGGTTTGTGGGATGGGATCAGTTCCAGGGATAGAGGTGTGGTTTTTCTACTGGTGTTCAACTGGAGTAGGGTGACTATTGCCCAAAATATTTCTGTTGTTAGATCACCCCTTTCTCAGTCTTTTTGGCTGTAGGGAGCAGGCTTTTGTTGAAGATTTTTTGGGGTCTGTGCCTGCTGGCAATTCCAGGTTGGAGATCCATGTAGAGCCCTGTCTGGAATATATAGAGGCAATAACGAAACCCAGGGGAATTGCCACTGTGTTGTTCCTCCAGCTGAGGGCTCTTGGAATCTGCTTTCTTCTTTCTGCCTTTCAGAATCTCGTCAGGGTGTTTGTTGTGTTACATCCATGGGTCTTTTTATTTTAAGAGGGAAGAGCTTGGAGGAAAGGGGCTACCTCATCTTGGCTGGAACTGGAAGTCTGACTATATCTGGCATGTTTAAGAGAGGTCAGGAATGTTCCAAAAGACCTATAGTTCCTTTTGGGGTAACAGGCAATCTCAAAGTTCCTTCATTATCAACTGGGTGAGGAAGCTGCTGAGAGACAGAGCAGGGAGTTTGCCAAAAGGTTGCAGTGACATGGAAGAGAACTTTTTTATTGATTTAAGCATAATGCCTTTCCCATAGATTCAAGCCCTGCAGACTGAGCCAGTTTTACAGCATAAACTACAACTGTACAGGGCATAGCTCTCTTCCCACGTGGGACAGATACATTTGCTCATTATTATTTATTGCTCAGCGGGCTATCTAACCAAGGTACTTAAGAAAACACACACCGTGAGCACCGTACGTAAGCCAACATTTCTAGAACCTAAATTCTAACATGTCTTAACTGTGGCTTTTAAAGACATTGTCTTCAAAGGCCCTTTATGAAGCCTAGCATGCACAAGGCATGCTGACTGCATGCAGGCAGGCAGGAGGAGCGGCTGGTGAATTTAAATGGGCTTTCCAGAGAATGCGGTGTGAAGACACCAAATCAATAAGATGCCCATTGAAAGGAAGACTTTGATATGCTGCAAAGAACAGTGACTTTTATCCCCAATTTCTGACATCTCTTTTGACATGAAGTTTTTAAACATCTGTTTCTGAAGCAGAACAGGAAATCGCTAAGCAGCCATAATTCTTTGGTTGTGTCACATGGCAACTACAGGCTGTCTGCACTTTTTTTAATCCTACCAGGAAATCTTTCTTTTTTTCCTTTTAAACTAGTTCAAAGCAGAGCATTTAATGGGCATTTCTATGTAGGGAAAGTTGGAGAGGCCACTCTACAAACGGTGTCATGAGATGAGTCATGGTCAAGGATGTGATTCTGCTCTGGGCAGGGTTATGAATGGGGCTGCTTTATTAGCAAGCCTGGGGTGGGGGTGGGGAACCACCTGGTTCTGCATCAGTCTCATAGAAAAAGCAAATGTATTTGTCAGGTAGCTCCCTCTGGGCACCTCTTCGAAGCAAGAATAACTGTTCTGGCCCTTTGTTTGATTGAATGGCTTTTAAAACTGTTTCCAATGGCATTTACAGGGCTTGTGTGCTTCAGTGGCTGTGGATTAGACAGAGAGGGTATGTGTGTGTTGTGGGGGAGGGGTGCCTGTGCAAGTAGAGGGAGGTCAAGGTAGGCTTTTTTTCTTGATGAAATATATGAGGTGCCATATGGTGGAGCAACCTGAGAATACCAGGTGTGCCCACATCAGAATCTAATGTGCTGTTACCATGGAGACCAGAGCTCCCTCAGCAATGCAGGGCCTCTATTTCCCTTTCTGAAGAGCTACGTCTCTAACAGGAGCAAGTGCTTTGACATACCAAAGAAGGAAGTTTTGAAGGCAAGACTTTAGCAATTTCTAATTTCCTTTGTCTTGATTTTTCCTGGAGCATTTTCTCCCTCTCTACTCATGGCATTTATTTGAGCTAAAGCCTTGGTGAACTAATAATAATAATTTGGCATTTATTCAGATGGTAATTTGTGTTATACATACTGCATCCACCCTTTGGAGTGTTTTATCTATAGTTTTAAACTGAGAAAAACAAGGCTTCAAGATAATAGGATATTTTCCCAAAGTCGTGAATCTCATGAATATCTGCCACAGTAGAATCTGAACCCAGGACCACCTGAGTTCAACCCAAGCACTTAACTTCCCACCAAAGGGTGATGAACTCATTGCCTCTGGAGTACATCTTTTCAAAGAATCATCAATGTGTTTTGTCCTATCTGGGCTTTTTTGAATAAGCCCAAAATGACATCAGAGATGGGAATGGAATGAACTGAGAAGCAAAAGGAAAAGAATGTGAAGTTCCTGCTTTAAAATAGCCAAGTAGTGATTTACAGATGGGATGTGCCACAGCCACCTAGAGAACAAATGGCTACTGTTTACTGAGCATCTATGTGTGTCATTTACTCTTTCATTAAATGTGTATTGAGACCTACCATATGCCAAGCACTGTTTTAAGTCCCATTAATGAATAAAACAAAACAAGCAGACAAAAGTCCCTGCCTGTGGGGACTCCTCAGTTTGTGTCTGTCAGGTACTTGGCCCTGTGAACTCAGAAAGGAGTAAAACATGGTCCTTACTCTGGAGTTTACAATAAAGGCACCAAGACAGATGCATAACCTAACTTAATGCAGTGCTAAGTCCTTGACTCCAGAGAGGCCCCTAGTGCTGTGGGTGGGGGCTTACTGGGTGAGATTACTGGGAGATTAAGGGTTCCAAGGTGTTCTCACCAGTTTTAAATGACTATGACCCCCTCAAGACATCCCAGGTCCACTGACGGACCTTCCTCTAGGAACCGCATGAAACTCCTGAGAAACTGAACCATTCAGGCAGCACAAATTAGCACAGGCCTATGTTATGAAGTGACTATTACATCAGGACTCCCTAACTTGTTCACCAGGCACTGGTCCTATGTGCAGGACTTTATATCTGTTCTGACCTCAGTTCACTTCTTTACATTTCATTTTGTTCATTCTAGCTCTTCTTTCCACCTACTGAGCTCTTTTTTTGTTTGTTTGTTTAAAGTATTACATATGTCTCCTTTTCCCCCCATCGACCCCTCCCTGGCCACCACCGTCCCCCCCCCCCTCCCCACTACTGAGCTCTTTTGAATGTTGTTTCAATAAGCTTAAATATAACTTGTCCTCCTTGGCTTTGAGTCATCTAGAAATCTGTTTTCTTTATCTTCACCTTCTATTAAAACTCCTGGAGAACAGAGTCAAGTACAAGGCCTGATAGTGTGGTATTAAAGCCTTCTTTCCAGTTCAGCATAGGTTTGCTAATACCCTCTGCTGTGGTCACTTGACCAGCCAAGGACCCACATGACAACTAACCAGGTTACATTTCTCTACTTCGTCCATCAAGGCATCATGGCAGATGCTGCCAAATGTCTTGGCAAAGTTCCTTCTTCCATCACCAAGGCAGACAGACAGACACCTATGCATTCCCATGCAACACACACACACACACACACACACACACACACACACACACACACACACCTCTATGTTGGTAGAAGGTGGGGTAATTTCAATTGTTTTGAAATTCAACATGTAAGATGAGAATATTGAGCTGTCTGGCTGTAGCCATGCCAGTAAGCTCAAGACTGCTGTTTACACCTGGATCTTGTTGCAATGGTGTCAAACTGTCAGTCAAACACAAATGAAATATTACAAATGCCCCACTCTGCTTTATTAATCTTTTAGTAGATGTGTATGGTATCAGAGCAACACATACACAGAGGTCAGTTTCAGCATCAAATAAATCTAGTTATAGCAAAGTAAATCTAGTACATTTGAATAAAATGCAGGGCCATGATTGTGCTGTATGGTCATTAAATAGGAATAATAAGACATTCACAACAATTAAAATAACTTTCTCATACAGCAAAAAAAAAATCTTTGTGGGTGAGGACTGGCTAAAGAGAGGTCTTTAAATAAAGGAAGAATGGCTATGAGGGAAATAGTGCCATCTAATAAGATCGGCTTTAGAGGTGGGGTTTGCTCTCCTTTAAGCCAAGAATTTCCAAGGACTACAGTGCTTCCAATCCCTGCTTGTGGCTGGATTTATGAGCTAGAAATTTGGGGATGGAGAATAGAGTCTAAGATTATTTGTTCAGAAACAGCAGTTTGGATCCCCACTGTAGACACCATCCCAGACTGCTCAGCGAGGCAAAAGCTAGCAGGACCCCAGGAGTCCGTAGCTAACACCTGTGGGACCAGCTCTGTAGGGGAAGGGAGTTCAGCCCATAACAGGGTCAATCAAGGTGTGAGACTCAAGGCAAACCCAGCCTCTGGGCTAAGGAGTCCCTGACTACTGGACTACTAAGGGATTCAGCCCTTCTGACCTCAATCAAGTTGTCCAGGGCCAGAAAGGGACAGTGACTCACATTCACCTGTACTAGAGAAGCTCCCAGGAAGCCCAGGATAGATAGACACACCAAGGGACCAGATTCAACAACATCAGAGCAAAATACAGTAAGCCCCACAAATAGCAGACCCAAAGCACCTGTATAATAGCTGGCACAACAACATTGGGGTTGAAACTCACTGGCAGCAAGTCAGAGGGGAAATCCCTCTCACAAATGGGAACTCAACAATCAAGTCCCAGTTACAACAGGTGAGCCCAAACAATGCACATAATGGGCATTTTTAGAGCATGCAGCTCAGGTGAACAAAGATACTGTACCACTGAACCCCTCAAGACACTTTCTACATAAGGCCATCCCCCACAAAGACTAGGAGGCATAGCAGTTCTATATAATACATAGAAGCACATTCAAAGAGACATCCAAAATGAGGAGACACAGAAAAAACCCCAAGGTAGAGAAAAGAAGGAATCTCCAGAAAAAGAACTAAATGAGATGGAGGCAAGCAACTTATCAGATACAGAGTTCAAAGAAATGGTTATAACGATGCTTAAGGAACTTAGTGCAAATTACAGCAGCATGGAAAGGGAAATAGAGGCCATGAACAAGAACCAGAAAGAAAAGAAGAATGATATATCTGACATCAAAAACATACTGGAAAGTATTAAAAGTAGACTGGATGAAGCAGAGGATCAAATCAATCAAGGTAGAAATAAATACCAAATTAGAGAAGCAAATAGAAAAAATAATTAAAAAGATGATAGCTTAAGGGAGCTCTGGGACAATTTGAAACATAACAACATCTGCATTATAGGAATACCAGAAGGGGAAGAGGGTGAGCAAGGAACAGAGAACCTATTTAAAGAAATAATGACAGAAAACTTCCCCAGCCTAGTGAAGGAAAATATCACACAAGTTCACAAGGCACAGCGGACCAATCAAGATAAACCCAAAGAAACCCACACCTAGACACATCATAATTAAAATGGCAAATGTTGAAGACAAAGAAGGAATCTTAAAGGCAACAAGAGAGAGATAGGAAATTACCTACAAAGGGGTTCCCATTAGAATGTCAGCTGACTTCTCAATAGAACACTTTAGGCCAGAAGGGAGTGGCATGAAGTACTCAAAGTAATGAAAAGCAAGGACCAAAATCCAAGACTACTATATCCAGTGAGAATATCATTTAAAATTAAAGATGAAATAAAAAGCTTTCCAGTCAAAAAGAGGTTAAAGGAGTACATTGCCTCCAAACCAGCAATGCAAGAAATGTTAAAGCGACTGCTTTAAGAAGAATAGGAGAGAGAAAGAATCATAGGCATAAAGAAAATAAAAATGGCAATAAATAAATGCCTATTAATAATAAACTTAAATGTAAATGGATTAAATGCTCCAGTCAAAAGACATAGCATCACTGAATGGATAAGAAAACATGACCCAAACACTATAGGCTGACTACAAGAGACCCACTTCAGAACAAAAGATACACACAGATTGAGATGGAAAAAATATATTCCATGCAAATGGAAAGGGAAAAAATCTGGGGTAGGAATACTCACATTGTACAAAATAGGCTGAAAAAAAAAGGTCATAACAAGAGACAAAGAAGGCCACTTCATAATACTAAAAGAAATGATTCAACAAGAAAACATAACCCTTGTAAACATACATGCACCCAATATAGGAGCACCCAGGTACATAAAAAAAACTCTTAATGGACTTTAAGGGAGAGATGGACAGTAATACAAGTACAGTCATATTAGGGGACTTTAACACCCTCACTGACATCACTGGATAGATCTTCCATACAAAAAATCAACAAGGAAACAGAGGCCTTAAATGACACTCTAGATTGGATCGATATAACCAATATTTACAAAACAATTCACCCCAAAGCAATAGAATATACATTCTTCTCAAGTGCACATGGAACATTCTCAAATATAGACCCATGTTAGGGCACAAAACAAATTTATACAAATTCAAGAAGATCGATATAATACCAAACATCTTCTTGGATCACAAAGGCATGAATTTAGAAATCAGCCACTATTAAAAAAAACTCAAATAAATGGAGGCTAAGTAGCATGTTACTAAAAAATGAATGGGTTACCAATGAGATCAAGCAAGAAATTAAAAACTTCCTGAAAACAAATAAAAAGGAACACACAACCATCCAAAACATATAGGACACAGTGAAAGCAGTCCTGAGAGGGAAGTTCATAGCACTACAGGCCTACCTCAAGAAACAAGAAAAAGGATTAATAAACTATCTAACCCTACAACTAAATGAATTAGAAAGAGAACAGCAAGAAAAGCACAAAGAAAGTAGAAGGAAGAAAATTATAAAGATCAGAGCAGAAATAACTGACATTGACTGAAGAAAAAAAAAACACACACACACAGCACAAAAGATCCCTTAACCCAACAGCTGGTTCTTTGAAAAGATAAATAAGATTGATGAACCCCCTAGCCAGACTCATCAAGAAACAAAGAAAGAGGACCCAAATCAATAAAATCAGAAATGAAAGCAATAAAGTAATAACTGACACCACAGAAATATAAAGGATTGTAAGAAAATACTATGAAAAACTATATGAAAACAAACTGGACAACCTGGGAGAAATAGACAAATTCCTAGAAACATTCAATCTTCCAAAATTCAATCAGGAAGAATCAGAAAACCTGAGTAGGCCAATAATGACTAATGAAATTGAAGCAGTCATCAAAAAACTTCCAGCAGACAAAAGTCCTGGATGGGATGGATTAACAGGTGAATTTTACCAAACATTCAAAGAACTAACACTTATCCTCCTCAGACTATTCCAAAAGATTCAAGAGGGAGGAACACTTCCACATTCTTTTTATGAAACCAGCATTATCCTAATCCCAAAACCAGATAAAGACACTACAAAGAAATAGAATTACAGGCCAATATCTCTGATGAATATAGATGCTAAAATCCTCAACAAAATTCTAGCAAATCAGATCCAGCATTACATTAGAAAGATCATACACCATGACCAAGTGGGATTTATTCTGGAAATGCAAGGATGGTACAATATCCACAAATCAATAAATGTGATACATCACATAAACAAATTGAGAGATAAAAATCATATGATCATATCAATTGATGCAGAAAAACCTTTGACAAAATCCAACACCCTTTCTTAATAAAAACTCTCAGCAAAGTGGGAATAGAGGGATCATGCCTCAACATAATAAAAGCCTTATATGACAAACCTACAGCCAACACCATACTCAATGGGCAAAAACTAAAACCATTTCCCCTAAGAACAGGAACAAGACAGGGATGCCCACTCTCACCACTCCTGTTCAACATAGTACTGGAAGTGCTAGCCATAGCAATCAGACAAGAAGAAGAAATAAAAGGCATCCAAATTGGAAAAGAAGTAAAACTGTTATTATTCACAGATGCCATGATATTGTACATAGAAAACCCAAAAGACTCCATCAAAAACTACTAGATTTAATAAATGCATTCAGCAATGTAGAAAGATACAAAATTAACACCCAGAAATCTATGGCTTTTTTATACATCAATAATGAACTCACCGAAAAAAGAAAAAACAATCCCATTTACCATTGCACCAAAAAAATTAAGATACCTAGGAGTAAACTTAACTAAGGAGGTGAAAGAGCTGTACTCAGAAAACTACAGGACATTGAAAAAAGAGATAGAGGAAGACATAAACAAATGGAAGAATATACCGTGTTCATGGATTGGTAGAATCAACATCACTAAAATGTCCATATTATCCAAAGCAATCTATAGGTTTAATGCAATCCACATCAAAATACCAATGACATATTTCTCAGACCTAGAACAAACTCTCCAAAAGTTCATATGGATAAAAAAAAAAGAGACCCCCAAATAGCCACAGCAATCTTGAGAAAGAAGAACACAAAGTTGGAGGGATCACAGTACCAGATATTAAGCTATATTACAAAGCCACTGTCCTCAAAACTGCCTGGTACTGGCACAAGAACAGACATATAGACCAATGGAACAGAGCAAAGAATCCAGCAATTGACCCAAACCATTATGCTCAATTAATATTTGACAAAGGAGGCAAGAGCTTACAATGGAGTCAAGACAGTCTCTTAAATAAATGGTGTTGGGAAAATTGGACAGATACATGCAAAAAAAATGAAACTAGACCACCAACTTATACCATACACAAAAATAAACTCAAAATTGATAAAGGGCTTAAACATAAGATGGGAAACCATAAAAAATCTTAGAAGAAGCTATGGGCAGCAAAATATCAGACATATGTTATAGCAATATATTTACCAATACAGCTCCTAGGGCAAAGGAAACTAAGGAGAAAATAAACAAATGGGACTACATCAAAATAAAGTTTCTGCATAGCAAAGAAACCATCAACAAAACAAGAAAGGCCACTGCATGGGAGAACATATTTGCCAATGTTATATCTAATAAGGGCCTAATATCCAAAATTTATAGGAAACTCATACATCTTAACAAAAGATAGATAAACAATCCAATAAAAAAATGGGCAAAGTACCTAAATAGACACTTTTCGAAAGTGGACATAGAGAATGACATGAGACATATGAAAACATGCTCAAAGTCACTAATCATCTGAGAGATACAAATCAAAATGACAATGAGATACAATCTCACATCTGTAAGAATGGCTATCATCAAGAAATTGACAAACAACATCCTGCTGGGGAGGATGTGGATAAAATGGAACCCTTGTGCACTGCTGGTGGGACTGCAGACTGGTGCAGCCATTTTGGAAAACAGTGTGGAGTTTCCTCAAAAAGTTGAAAATGGAACTCCCATTCAACCCAGTAATTTCACTTCTAAAAATATATCTCAAGAAATCAGAAACACCAATGAGAAAGGATATATGCACCCCTATGTTCATAGCAGCACAATTTATAATAGCTAAGACTTGGAAACAGCCTAAGTGCCCATCAGCAGATGAGCGGATTAAAAAACTGTGGTACATCTACACAATGGAATACTACGCTGCAGTAAAAAATAAGGAATTCTTACCATTTGTAACTGGATGGATGGACATGGAGAGCATTATGCTAAGTGAAATAAGCCAGTTGGAGAAAGATAAATATCACATGATCTCACTCATTTGTGAAATTTGATAAACAACATAAACTGATGAACAAAAATAGAACCAGAGACATAGAAGATGGAACAGACCATCACATTTCAGAGGGAAGGCAGAGAAGGGTGTGGGTAGGGGTAAGAGATCAACCAAAGGACTTGTATGCATGCATATAAGCATAACTAATGGACACAGACACTAGGGGTGTGAGGGCATGTGCTGGGGGTTGGGGGTGGCTGGGGGGAGACCAATGGGGAAAAAAGGAGATATATGTAATACTGTATGTAATACTTTAAACAATAAAAAAAAAAAGCTGTGGGACATTTATACTATGTAATACTATGCAGCTGTGAAAAAGAGGGATCCCTATCCCTTTGGGACAGCATTGATGAACCTGGAAAATATGCTACATGAAATATGCCAAACTGAGAAACACAAATACCACATGATCTCACTTATTTGTGGAATCTAATGAACAAAATGAATTGACCAACAAAATAAGACCCGAAGCAGGGTGGCATGGAACAGACTGATGTACCTTGATGTGAGGTTGGAGGGATGACAGGAGATAAACCAAAGAACTTATGTATTTACAGGTGCAGGATCAGGGCAGGGAGGGATGATAGGAAGGCTCCAGGGCATGTCCAGCCCATATCACCCAGTCCTGATTGGCCAGACCCCAGCAGCAAGCTAACCTACCAGTCAGAGAATCTGCCCCCTGGTGCTCAGTGCACGTCATAGCGACTGGTCAAAGGGTCAAAAGGTTGTAGGGACACTTAGAATATTAGGCTTTTATATAGAGAGATATGCATAACCCATGGACACAGGCAATAGGGTAGTGAAAACCTGACGGGAGGGAGGGGGGTGGTAAGGACTGGGAGGAGGTGGGGAAAGGGAGAGAAATGGGAGACATCTGCAATACTATCAACAATAAAAATATATTTAAAAAATAAAACATATAAGTATAAAAAACAACATTTGTACAGCTCTTCTAAGAGAAGAGATACCTAAAATTTCTAAAAATAAAAAATCAACTCAACCTAGTTGTAGGGAGTATCACTAAGTTAAAATGGCACGCGATAGGAGGAAAGTAGGCTTTCCTACACCAGTGTTATTTACCAGGAGGCAAAGAACTAGACGGTTGGATTCTAATGATCAAGGAAGTTTATTGAATCATCAGACACCTTGATCACTCCAAATAATGGATCTCAAGGGAGGGGTTTAGGCATGTGTATTCTTAAAAGCTCCCTGTGTGTCCTGCTAATCACCCTAGTTGATTATCTAGAAACTTTATGTATATAAATCTTGTATCGTAGGTTAATAAGAAATTGTGGCCAAAGAGAGAAGAAAGATTGGGGAAAGCAAGCTGAAGTAGGATCCTCGAAGTGCCTCAGTGTCTGCATGTGTGATAAAGTTTAATCAGATTGCTCTCCTATCCCTATCACTCAGGGAACGGTCACTCTGAGCTGGTGGATGCAATATGGAGGCTTAGTGGCATATTAAAGCATGACATTTCAGAAAACCTAAGGGAACTGGGCACTTGAGGTGCAGGAATATGTTTTAGGAGGTGAGAGGAAGTGGAAAATAAAAAAAATAAAAATAATAATAAAAAAAAAAAAAACAGAAAGAGGCCTGTTCAAAATTTAGTCTGAATGATCTTACCTCATCTCCAGATGCAAAGCAGTTTTCAATCAACTCCTTTTAGGTGTGTCCTTTCCTCCTTTCATTGCCGTAGGCCAATTGTGTCCAGGGAGGGGGTGCTTTTTCTCCTCTATGGCACCACCCACCCATACATGCCACCTAACCTCAACCATGCTGGCAGCTCTACGAGAAATCCCCTACTCATGTGACCAATGTTGTCTCAGACACTGCCAAATGCAAACAAATATTTAAATTGCTGTGGTCACAGATGTAAGAGATTGTAGAATGTGAAGTCTGACAACCAAGAACTGTGCAGCTGGTCACCCAAAGATGCTTGCATGCCTGTGCACTCCTCTCAGAGAAGAGGGGTTACACAAATTAGATTGGTATGATTAACTTGTCTCTAATACAAATGTGGCTGGAAATAAACTGATGGAAAACTGAGCTGGTTTTACTTCAAAGACTGAGTACTCAGATTCTGCTTTATTTCTGTCTCCTAGAAGGCGTATAACTTCACTAACAAGAAAAATTTTCTTTTATGATGAGCAAAGCAGCAATTCTGCTCTAATAATTTCACATGTGGATGTTGTGGGGTTCCATCCTGTGACCTTGGGCAAATCACCTCACTAGGTTTGTGCCTCTACTAGAAAAGCAAGACCCCTAAAAGTCCACCCAGCCCTAAAGTTTTCCAGCCTTCCAATTCTAAAACTTCTAAGTAAGAAAAAAAAAAGAAAATTAAAAACAGAAAGCCAAACCCAACAGTCCAGTCAGCCAGAGTGATGAGTGCCTGTGAGATACACAATTGCATGGATGGAGGCCACTGTGGTAGTGTATTACTGTTCCCAATTATTTAACCCTCCCTGGGAGAGGATTCTACATCTCTACCCACTGCCATGTGACATCTTGCAGAGAGAAGACTATTGCCCAGTTCCACTGACAATGGGTTTGGCCATATGACTTCTTTTGGCCAATGGAACAAAAAAGAAATGATATGTGCAACCTGTGAAAGGGAGTGTTAAGGATCTTTGAATGCTCCTGACCCCTCCTGCTCTTTTTCTTATGCCATGAGAACAGGGGCTACTGAAGGTATCAGGAATCTCAAAATGAGACAGTGCAGGGAACAGAATCACAGTTAAAGCAGACCTACATATGATGTGTGCATAATAAATAAACCTTTGCTATTTCAATGCACTGAAATGATGAGGTTATTTCATTACACAGTCTTACCTAGAGAAAGCTGACTAATCCACCACTCTCTGTATATAATAAACACTCAGAGAATGACAAGGATGGCTTGGCTAATATGTGTTCTTAAGAGTGAAAGCTCCTGGTGACAGCAGCCTTGTAATTCAGGTAGTACCAAGAACACCAGAAATATACAACTATTCAAATACGTGGCAACAGCTGCCTCCCATGGGAATCTGGAGGTGACATACACTGCCAGTATGGCCATGCCCTCAATACACCATATATCTAATTGGAGTCCAAGGTGGTGAAGAGGGATCCTGGACTTGTCATCTAGAGACCCCAGGCTGCACCCTGACCACAGGAAACGTTGATCCTATGCCTGGAGCCAAGTCATGTGACCTTTGAAACCTCATAGTTCTCCATTCACAGAGGTCATCCCCCTGGGCCAGACTGCCCGCCCGGACGCGTACGAGCACACACACACTGTTGTTTGTCTACATGAAAACACAGCATTTAAAAATTCCTTATGGAACACATGGATTCTCTAGCTCAAGATGAGAAATGCTGGGTTATGTGATCTGTAAGGTCCTTTTCAGCTCTGAAATAGATCTGTCTTAAAGCATTACCTAATCTGAACACAATTTCCCTCACCATTAGGTGCCACATATCAACTTGGTGCAGCAAATTAGGACAGAAAAACAGGTGAATTTTCCAAGAGAACTGACAGGATAAGTAAGTTAGTATGAACATGGTTATAAGGTAAACCTGTCCCTACTTATCAGTCTTTGTTCAGACTAATGTATGTGTATGCTACTTTAAGAGAAAAAAAATCAGGAATTAGATTTACAGTCTGTGAACATAATCAAAATAAAGAGCTCAGATCTATTTTTTCATTTTTCTATAGCCTGAGGGTAATAGCTGAAGGAAATTACTATTAAGTGTAATTCAAAATGGGTGGTACAAATTTCAATTTGAAATGCGTAAACTTAATATTCAACTGCAAATGGAAAGGCATCTTTGATTTATGAAGTAGGCTGTTCATACAGGGGAAAATGCGATCCAGTAGACCACTACAGGAGGGCTCACAGACCGCAGGTGGACCTGGAAGACGGAGGGGGTTTCTTACACTGCAGAGACCCTGCGATGGCAGAACTGTGCCCCCAGCCCCTGTGTGGAAATGACACCATGAGTCCCAGCAGCCACATCTCTCCTGAGAAATCAGGCAACGCACTTTATCGACTGTGCCATAACCAGTCATCACAATGAGGTAGCTTTAAGGTACAAAAAAGGGAAAGGAAGTGAGGTTTTGCATTTATTTAGACCAAGCGTGTCAAACTCAAAGGCTAACATGGCCAAATAAACAAGGTTTAAGTTTATGTGGGCCGCAAAAAACAAAAGCTTCAATTTTCATGGAAACGTGATTTTTTTTCGATAGAGACATGCTGAATACAAAGGGCTGAAATAAATGAGTAATCATTAACATAAAATAATAGAACATTTTAATAAAAATATTTTTTTCTTGAACATTAACTTACCAGACACTAAATAACTGCATAATTTAATAAGCATAATGCAAATAAACCAATTTTTCTTGTTCTCCGAAAGCAAAATATTTCCTGTTGTGCGCGGCAATCAGCTGCTAAAATATTCGCTGCTAGTATTAGTGGAGAGAAATGGTGTGCCTGCACGTAAAGTGCATAAGGAAAATGAATACAACACAATTATAGTAATCAGTCATTAGCGAATGTTGTGGTTTGTTATTAATGATTATGTATAACAGGATATTGTAAAAATTAAGTTACAAAATTTTTATTAAAACATTTCTTACATACCATTATATTGGCTGGGCCGCAAAAACATCCATTGTAGGCTGCATGCAGCCCGTGAGCCATGAGTTTGACATGCTTGCTTTAGACCATGGCCACAGACCAAACATCCACTTTTGCTCCAGGCTTTCTGCTTCAGAGCTGATTTCAGACACAAGCTTGGCCATCATCCAGCAGCGGATCTGTGTCCTCACGTTAGTGTTCTTCAGAACAGCTTTGCTTACAGGGTCACAAAGAAGAAAGGAGGCCTTGTGTGATTCAGTCTCACTGCCCACGGGGCTGTGAGCACCTACAGGATGCAAAGCCCTATGGAGGAGGCAAGGAAGAGAGTGCTCTCTGCCCTCACAGGGCTCCCAGCTGGGGAAGAAACAGCTGTAAAAGAACTCGCTCCAAGAAAAGGCAACCACAACTCTAATACAAGTCACCGGGACAGCGGTGACTGCTACCTCTACCTGAACTAGTTCCCCTCTTTGCCACCTGGTAAGCTCCTCCTCAAGCCTCAGAATATGGCTGACATCACCTCCCCTGTGAAGTCCTCTTTGTCTTTCCTCCTCTTCTCAGCCACATACTCACTGCTACCAGTGAACAAAAGTAGGTTTACAGTTGTCCGAATGGGAGATCCTATATGATAAAGAGGTAATATGCAAATTGACCATCACGCCCTTGCACAAGATGGCCACCTTCATGTGGTCACAAGATAGCTGCCCCCATGTCATCACAAGATGGCCACCCCCATGTGGTCTCAAGATGGCCACCACAAGATGGCTGGCAGGGGAGGGCAGTAGGGGGAAATCAGGCAGGCAGGCAGAAGCAGTTGGGAGCCAGCAGTCCCAGATTGTGAGAGGGATGTCCCACTGCTGGTTTAGGCCCATGGGATTTGGCCTAAACTGGCAGTCGGACATCCCCTGAGGGGTCCCAGATTGGAGAGGGTTCAGGCTGGGCTGAGGGACCCCTCCACAGTGCACAAATTTTGTGCACCGGGCCTCTAGTAATACAATAATAAATAGTAACACAAGAATAAACTCTGTGTTTCACGTACTCACCACTGTAAACCTATGGTGGCTTGTTCCAGAGCTCTCTCTACCAGGACAAGGTCCTCAAGGCAGGGGCGAGGCCTGGAATCTGCTGAGCAGTGAATAACTTAAACTGGTTTTATAAAGGTCTCAATGACAGGCCCCCATAAACGAATGTTCGTATAAGATCAAAATTAGAATAGATGGAAAAGTAAGTCCTGACCAGTGCTCCCAGAGCCCCTTCCTGCACAGCCCTCCGTGGGTTACACAGAAAAAGTCCGTACTCAGAAAACCTTGGAGCCTCTCTATGGAACTGGACACCCTGATATCATGTACTGCTTTCTCTTTCTTGTGAAAAGCAAATGGGACTATAAATAACCCTGGTCTGTGCTTCCTTAGGCAGGTACACAAAGCTGTGTGACCCTCTCTAGATGTGCACATTTCTACAATAAGAAAAGACAGTGTGTCGTTTGTAAATTCCCTCTTTAAAGAGCTTTGCTTTTTTGTTTCTATTGTAAATAGGGAGACATTTGATCCTTAGTGTGCTGAATGACGCAAGAAAATTCTAATTGGGTGCCACCACCAAGCTCCATTTTTTTGGTTCAGGGAAGGTACTAAAAAGAGTGAGAACAGAATCCCCTTCTCCTCCTGCCTCTCCTACCTCTGCTGGGACAACGGCCGCACAGCTCTCGCAGCACTTGGTACACTTTTGTGGGCACGTGTCTCCATGACTGCCAGGAAAGCCATGCCAGTTGTGAGGTTCAGAACCTTCTGGGCGATTGAAGAGCTTCCCCTTTGGCAAAAGGCTGAAAGCTGTGGGTACTGCCTAGATACAGCTCAGATTGTACTTGCCATGGACTGAAGTGTATAGACACTTTGGTCTAGTTCCAGGGCCCGAAGATTTGCCATATAATAAAAGAGAAGCCTGTCCCTAATTTTGGCAGATCCAAAACCCCTTGAGTCAAAAACAGCTCACTGCACATCAAACTGCTCCTGTTCACAGTGCCTGGTAGGGGTTAGGGATGTTACCCGTCTACCAATGCCAGAGGGACTGACAAGGAGCCGGGATAGGCATCCAAAGCTGGGTTTTTGTTGTTGTTGTTGTTGTTGTTTTGGCAGAAATAAAGAGAAAACCCCACACAAGATTAAAATAGCTTACCTGTGATGAGTTGATAAACTGGCTCTCAAGGAGGAAGGAAGCCTTGATGTGTAGTGTGTGCTGATTCCAGGTGTACATACTCCCACCATGGCCAATTTCAAGCTATCCGCAGTTCAAAGCCTGGCAACACTCCTGAGTGTTCAAGACCCAGCTGTGCTGTGGGAAAGCCCACTGGTGCCAGCTCTAGCACCCACTGCAGTTACCGTTTACTGAGCGTTATTGTGAAGCCAGAAAGTGAGGGGCACTTTCAGCTCACTATCTCATTTCACCTTCCAAACAGTTCTATAAAGAAAGCATATTATTAGCCCATCCTTTTTAAGATGAGATAACAGGTATAGAGAGTATAAGTAACTTGCCCAAAGTTAGTCAGCTTGGAAGTGGTAGAGCTGGAGATAGAATCCATGTTTTTGACTTCGGGACAAAAGTTCTCACAGAACCCTAACACCTCTTATGACCCAACAAACAGACCCCTTGTTTAAATAGCTAACATATCTCGAGCCAAAGAGCAGGAACAATGCTTTGATCAGAGTATACACAGTGCAACTAGGACCAAACACTGTGGTTCATGACCATCCTCCCCAGTCAGTCACACAATATCCCTTCCAGGTGGACTCTCACACCTGTTGATAGCTGAGGGTCTCTGTTCCACTCCTGCTCCTCCCTTAACAGTTCCACTCATCTAAGTGGAACTCCAGTCCTTCTGCTCCATGAACGAGATGACAGCAAGCAGCAGCGGTACCACCTTCAGTGGCTGATGCCGTCTGGATGTCCCACCCCATGCCAGAATGACACAACCCAGTACCTACCCAGGAGACGTTCGGAACATAAGCTGGAGAGAGTGTTATGGACACTGGCACAGGAATCACTGAACACTGAAGAGGAAGAAACAGACAGTGACATATTCCTATCACATCTAAAAGCCAGGATCTTAAGACTGAGGAGAAATGAAAACTCACAAGAGGATTCAACTAGTTCTACGTCATTCAAGACAGCACCTCCAGACTCAGCAGAACCAGGGACCAATCAGGGATGGATTGAGAATTGGAGCTCAGGCACATGAAGCTCGGGGAGGTAGGCGGAGGGCAGGCTCTCAGTCCCTGGGCTGAGGCGTCGTTTCCATTGTTCCCTCATTTTGTTGCCAAGAATGAGTCTCTTACTAAAAACTCTAATATGTGCAACTTAAACTTGAAACCATTTTCCAATGTGTTTAAAATCTTCCAAATGAAGAGGTTCAGTGAATTTTGAAACTTCATATAAAATGCACCTTCCCGTTAATCTGTAAGAACTGACTGACATCAGGGAAGATGCAAATTTAACAAAGTTAAATAAAACCTTCTGTAGAATTAGTGGGAATGGTTAAAAATGAATTATAATTGCACCAATGATTTCTTTCTTCCACTTGGATCTATAGACCTTTATGAAGTAACTTTTCACCCACAATAGTCATTACAACTAAGCACTGAAGTAAACGAAACCACAATACCTAGTTAGCCCAAGGTTTAAAAGCATATTTAATCTCAGTACAAATAGTATCCATAATTTTCTAGGGCATTTTGCACCAATTAAATTTTTCAGTGTTTTCATATTGCCAGTCTTTAAATTTTCTAATTTTGTGAATATTTTATTACATACAAATAGTCATATAAATCATAAATATTCTGTAAACTATCAATATGGTAACTGTAAAACTCACAAACATCTTATTGATGGAGAGGAATCGTTACAGATGTTTGTGGAGCACTGTCCAGGTTGCACACAGCGACCAGCACAGTCCGCCCTATGAGTGAAGAGACATGAGGTCGAGAGCCATGAGAGACTTTCAGACCAAGGGCTTTTGGGAGACAGACGTTAAGAGCAAGCATTGACTTGATTTCTATAAATACTGCTTTTTAAAAATGACCTTAATAATTTTGTAAGCATAATTTCTTTGTAAAATAATTATATGAAAAGCACAAAGTAAAAGGTTTAAAGTCTCCTCATAGAAGAGGTTTTTCTATTTAGTTTAAGTAAAGAAAAATTTAGTTGTTAATTTTAATTGTTTTCTAAGAAGTGATGACTATTTTTATTTACATTATTTTTTAGGCCTGTGGTCACACAAAGTGTAAAGTGCTCTAAAATATATATTTTAAAAGGTATTAACTAAATGTGCTACTTCTGCACCCCTACTTAATAAAATACACTTGAAGAGTAGGTATTTCCAAGGTGGAAACAAAATTTCAAATGCTTAATCCAGTTTGTTACAGTCATCTACTGTCACAGGCAGACTAAAGGACACTGTCACTTATTAGAATGCCTTGCCCTTGCTAGGGAGTTTACTCAATTTAACCATGATACGTTTATTACTGAAATGTTCATCCTGGTTTTTAAAAATGCTAAAAATTGTCTTAATACTATTCACAGTTTTCTTCTGTAGTTACCATTAGGTAGTTATTTTTCCATTTGGAAGATAATTGACTGTTGGTCAGAAAAAAATGTGCACAGAATTTATGTGCACCCTGATTTCCCCACTATTTCAAACACAATATTTATGGCATAACTTCCAATGTCTAATATTTGTTATATAAACTTCATAATCACCTCCAATTCAATATCATTGGAATTTGAAGACTGGGATTATAAAAAGCATATGATCATAAGCCAGTTAGTCTACACTTTCTGCTGATTTACCATCCTTCTTAAAATGCACCTGTTGGTGGCGGCAAGAACGGCACCAGGTGTAGGCTGTGGGGTCAGACCAGACCCCTGTTCAGCAACCTCGGCACTTGAGCTCTGGCTAGGAAAGAATTCAGAGCCAGGACTCAAACTATAGGAGAAAGTTTATTTAGAAAGTCACAGAGGTAGAAGTGAGCTGTAGAAGGAATGGGCTCAGGAAACAAGTTACAGAGGCAAAAGAAGGGCTCTTACAGGTTAAGAGACAAAGACAGGTAAAGATAACATGCCTGAGGGGACGAAGAGGGAGATCTGCTAGCTGCTAATTTTTAAAAGGAATTTGTCCAGCATAAAAGCTCTTTCTAAAATACTGAGTTTATAGCATTAACAAAATACATAAAAAATTGGTATACCTTGAAAAGTAAAGAAAAAATGTTTTCACTGCTTAATAATTCCACACTCAAAAAATTCAAAGAAAAAATGAATAGGAACTGAAGAGGTTATTTCTTGTGATTAGCAAGTATGTATTTCATACAACTCCCTAATGAGAATCTAAGAAAAATATTTATGTTCTTCTAATGTGAATATTTCCAAATGCAGTTTCTAGCTGCCTTGAGCACACGCCATTCTTTTGTTGCTATGTGTCTGCAAATCTTTTCCAGAGTCTCTGTTGTGTGTGACATTCTGTTAAATTAGTTGTTAGCATATTTCCTTTTACCTTCATTGCAATGACCTTACTTTTTCTAAGATTTCAAACAATCAACTTGTTCAATTAAAATTTTAAAAAGCTGTTCTCAAAACCTACTGCAAAGCAACAGAAACCTATTGAACTAAATCTCAGGGGAAAAACATTTCTGAAGAGAGATGAGGACAATTATAGTCATTTCACATAATTTATTAATTTAAATCCAGAATACAGTAATGTCTTGTTAGAATTTATAAGTATGGATAAAAACAAAAAGGATAACCTCTGAGAATTTAAACATTTTTATGTATGTATCTATACCTCAATGTGTACAAAGATATGTAAACATATTCCACACACGTGACAGATTCCCAATAAGTAGTTCCCTTAATTTGGTATGTTTGATCAATCCACATTTGTCACCTGTGCTATGAATTTGGGAAAAAAGTATAGCATGTAGGTGCACTGTTTTCAAGAGAGCACATTTACTATAAACTCTTCCCATTGAAAAAAAAAAACACCAAAAAAACAAACAAAAAAAAAACCAAATGAAGCTAGTTCTTATAGTAAATGCAGAATAACTTATTATAATACATTCAGAACTAGATTAGCTTTTGAAATATGGGCTCTGCATTGTAAACTGAAATAAAACATTTCATCCACATTTATCTTTGGGGAAAAAAGTTCTGATTGGGAAAAAGGCTTTTAAAGGCTGGCAAAACTTATGAGAAGGGCTCCTAAGGCTTCTTGGAAATCAAATTGTTCTTAAAACTTAACTTTGACAAGTTAAGTGTAAATGAATCAGAAACATATGGATTAGATTTTCCTTAAAATACACAAGGGTTGCCCTAGCCAGTTTTGCTCAGTGGATAGAGCATTGGCCTGCAGACTGAAGGGTCCCGAGTTCAATTCCAGTCAAGGGCACATGCCCGGGTGCAGGCTCGATCCTATGTGGGACATGCAGGAGGCAGCCAATCAATGATTCTCTCTCATCTCTCTCTCCCTCTCTTTTCTTCTCTGAAATAAATAAAGAATATATTTTTTAAAAATACACAAGGGTTTAAAAATTAGAGAAAATATGCTTGATAAAATATGTTTGAAAAATGTTACTTAAATATATTTCAAGATGTTTGAAAAATAGCTTAAGGTATTTTGCAAATACCAAATGAAGCTTGAGTCACCCAAGTCTAATTTCATAATAATCACTTATAGTTTAGGATTTATGTTATGGAATACAGGAGTCATCCCATGATTAGTTTTTTGTTTAAAGAAGGTAATTTAAGATGTGCTAATCAAAAGCATTTTGACACTGTAAACTATACTCAGCTCAGGGGTAGTGCACCAAATACAGACATTGAACCCAGAGCTAAGAATAATACTGGGGCTGCTCTCCTAGTAATTGACGGTGACAATATACACAGCTCTGGACCGTCACCAGTGTGCAGAGACAATAAGGGAGCTCACTAGTAAAAAAACTTAGAGCTTTATGTCACTTAAGTTGGTGGTGGAAACTCTCAGAATGATTGGCTCATTTCATAAAGCCTGCCATGGAAATTAGTAGGTGTGTATTTACACGCAAACACAGCAAATGGCAGCAATATTCCCAACTTCATTTTAGTCTCACAAGAAGCACTTTCCCCCTATCATTATAAGCATAAATACTGTAACCAGATATATTATAGTCATCTGCTAAAAGATTCCTGTTTTTGTTGTTTGTTGTTTTTTTTTAAAAAAAGCATTTCAGGACAAGGAAGGTAAAGAGTGATTAATAATGAGTGAGTATAACATAATCATTTCAAAAATCGAGTACTTTTGCACTTAACATTGTTGAAAGTAATGCTGGAATACAAAGGAATGGGCTCTGGAATGAAACTGACCTAGGTTCCATTCCTTCTTCCACTTCTTAAGAGTCAAATTACAGGAGCAAGTCACTCTATAAGTCTTAGTTTCCTCCTCTGCAAAAAGCAAACAATAGTAAATAGATCTTAGAGCTAACATATGGGTTTGATAAAAGTATGTAGCCCAAAGCAAACATTATAAATGTTAGTTCCAATCCTATGATGTCAATTTATTTATTTAAAATATTTATTTTTATTTATTTCAGAGAGGAAGGGAGAGGGAGAGATAGAAATATCAATGATAAGAAACATTGATTGGCTGCCTCCTGCATGCAACCCTACTGGGGATCGAGTCCACAACCCAGGCATGTGCCCTTGACTGGAATCAAACCTGGGACCCTTCAGTATGCAGGCCGATGCTCTATCCACTAAGCCAAACAAGCTAGGGCCTATGATGTCAATTTATCTTATACTAGAGGCCCAGTGCATGAAATTCATGCAATTGGGGGGGGGGCGGTCCCTCAGCCTGGCCTGCACCCTCTTGCAGTCTGGGACCCCTCACTCCTTACTGCCCACCTATTCGTTGCTCCTTAACACTCGGCTTGCTGCTCCTTAGCACTGGGAGAGGAGCCACCACCACTGTGCTTGCTAGCCGTGAGCCTGCCTTCTGGCTGAGCAGCACTCCCCCTGTGGGAGCGCACTGACCACCAGGGGGCAGCTCCTGAATTAAGCATCTGACCCCTGGTGGTCAGTGTACGTCATAGCGACTGGTCGTTCTATTTGTTCCACCATAAGGGTCACTTAGGCTTTTATTATATAGATTTCCTATTCTTAACTATCATCAACTAAGGTAAATAATCTGTATCATGTTTCAGAGGCTTAAAGCTCCTTAACAAGCATTTTGCTGCCTGGCTCACTTTCCTTACTCCTTATCTGCAGCATTCTTCAAGATCAGAAATAGATGTATAAGTCCTGTAGCCCAGTTCAGAATGTGATCTTGAACACATGCCTTAAAACCTTCCTGGGTTCAGTTCCTTCACCTATGAGATGAGGGGACTGAACCAAGTTATTTGCTCCCAATGTCAGGTCTCAATGTGCTGAACCTCTCAAAACTTACATGAAAGATCCTGAGAGGATCTTAGAAGATTAAATTTAGGGAAGAGTTGACCATCACCCTTTTCTGATCATAAAGAAACCAGGAAGCAGGTACTGAACATGTGTGCTCCTTGATCTCCTTTCTCGCTTGTCCTGGTATTGTGGGCATGATGGCTGTGAACAAGAGGCTGCGAGATCGCAGGTGAATCCCTGAGTCTGTCTGGACCAGGTGCAGCTGATGCTGGCCAGGCAAAGCTCTTATCTCACAGTTTCCAACTAAATACCTGGATTCTCTGGGCAAATACTCAACACTCAAGTATGCTCTGCCGCAGGAGCCAGGGACCATGTCACAGTACTAAGAAGCACTGACCATATGCTCTGGAGAAAGGAGAAAGGACTAAAGGAAGAGTGGGAAGGTTTCCTTTTTTGTCCCTAATTAATTTTGTACCTAATTCTTTTCCTTTATACCTTAAAAAGATCAAGTCTTCATTAATGGTCACGGCAAGGAGGAAAAAAAAAAGGTAGGGCCATGAAATTGCTGCTAGGTCCCTTCCAGCAATAAATATTATAAAACTACATGACAACATGTTTATGCATAAATCTCTACTTCATACTTGGTCTACCTGCAATACTTCTGGAAACTAAAAATAAAGCTAACAAGGCCATAGACAGCCTAGAGAAATGATACAAAGCACCAATGCTCAAACAATAAACCACCATACCACTCCTCATCCCCTAATTCACCCATAATTCTAACAACTATTTTCACGAAGTTCACTGAAGACCGGAGGTAGGAAACTGGAAGAGAAATAAAGGTCAACAGCCTGGAAACAGAAGAGTAAACATACTACAAAAGCAAACACCAAAACTCAAAGACCATTTAGTGACAGACAGAAAAGCCCTGCTACCCTCCACTAACTGCTGAGAGTGGCATATCATGGGGGTTACTCTCAATCAGAAAGAAATGGTTAAGTTCAAATTGTCTATTTTACAAGTCAGGGGGAAAGTATGCTACATTTTAGCAGGGTTTCAATAAAAAAAAATTAAAAATAGATAAGGAAATGAAAAGATGCTCAACATCAGATCATTAGAGAACTGGAAATTAAAATGGCAATGAGATGCCACTGCACATCTAGCAGAACGGAACATCAGAGCACCAATAGCACCCAGTGCTGGGGAGGATGTGGAGCAGCAGGAACTCTCACTCATTGCTGCTGGGAATGGAAAAGGTGCAGCCACTTTGGAAGACAGTGTGGCATTTTCTTATAAAATTGTACATACTCTTACCATACATCCAGCAACTGCAATCCTGGGTATTTACTGAAATGAACAGGTCGACACAAAAACCTGCACATGAATGTAGTAGTTTTATTCCTGATTGCTAAAACTTGAAGGCAACCAAGATGGCCTTCGGTAGGCGAACAAATAAACAAACTGGCACACCCTTATGATGGAATATTTTCCATGGTAAAAAAAGAAATGGACTATCAAGCTGCAAAAAGACGTGAAAGAACCTAAAATGCATATTGCTAAGTGAAAGAAGGCAAACTATAGAGACAGTAAGTAAAGATCAGTGGTTGTCTGAGGTTAGGGGGACGGAGGAAATGAACAGAGCAGAGGATTTTAGGGCAGTGAAACTGTTCTGTGCAATAGAAAATGCTGGACACACAGCACTGTGCTTTGGTCAAAGCCCACTAAGCTGTACAACTCAGAGTGAACCTTAATGTGAACTATGAACTTCAGTAATAATCATGTATCAATATGGTACATTTGTACCAAAACGGGAATTTGTAATAAAAAGAGAAACTGGAGGGGTGGAGGGAGAAAATATTTGAGGACTCTACTCACTGTTGAATTTTTCTGTAAATCTAAAACTGCTCAAAAAAGTCTGTGAATTTAAAAAAACAATTTGGGGGACTCACAAGATCAGACAGAGTCATCTGGAAAATTCACCATATGGACATTCAGTTTGCAATGGTTTTATACAAATAACACAAGTGTATTTATTAAATCAGTTAGAATAGTTGAAAAGGCACTCATCTTACCTGCACTGACCTTAAAATTATTCGTATAATCTATGGCAAACACAAAATGTCAGATTTATAATATGTGATTTTATAAGAATTAATATTTGGGGAAAGTCATTGCTTACTAGGGGGGGATTTATTACTCCCACTGGTGATAGTTAAGTGGGCCAGTGATTGTATATCAAATATGAACCACAAAGAAAACAACAACAAGCAACACTCTATAAATTTATTAACAAATTACAACCTGTGAACAAACACAACTAAGCTCACAAAACTAGCAAAATAGCAGCACAACATGTAAGGAAAATCACATATAATAAATACAATTCAGAAACATCCTTTTCTTTAAATTAAGTTCAAAATACTGAGAGACAAACACTGAAACAAAAATCTCAGAAAAACAATTACAAATCATCATAACACATAGTGAAGTGATCTCGCTGGACACTGCCCATACCATGAGCACTGAAGGCAACTCTGTTGCTGAACATGTGTGTCCTTCCCCATGTGTGTTCATGAAGTACTTGGGTTCTTAGAGTTAGGTTCCCAGACTTTTAATGTTGCACGTTAGCTTGTACTTATGAAGTTATGAGAAACTAGAGGATGTGTGATGAAGCTGGCCATAACAAAGATGGGAAGAATAATTCAGACATTTCACAGAAGTTTAATTTGGAATATGTGGCTTTGCCAAAGAAAGAAAGACAAGTATTTTAAATAACAGCTTCAGGTTAAAAATAAATAAATAAATAAAAAGAAGAAGAAGAAGAAGAGTTAATGGGAGAGGGCAAGAGGAATGAACTGAATTTAAATAATTTCCCTTCCTTCCCACCTAAAACCAAGTAAGCCTGTTTAACTGAGGTAAACTCTGGAAATAACATGTGCAAAGACTCAGGTTTTCCAACAGACGTTGTAAAACAAAAGTGCATTTTATAGTTTTGAACATAAAATCAAATGAGAACCCTTTTATTGGAGGAAAACCTCTATTAATTTCCTATATGCTGTGCCAAATTTCCAAATGAACAAAAACCTATACACTGCTGGTGACAGAACAGTATCCAGGTTATTTATATACATATATAAAATAAGGTCAATTAATGAGAAAGGTAAAATAAAATTAATAAATTTTATGACATTACCTTAATATTTTTTGTTTTATTAGTGAGTCACCTGGAAATTTAGAAATGTTTAAAGAATTGTCCAAAACCTAAAAACCTAATAAAAATTCAAAGAATTATTGTTAATTTGTGAATGTTTAAAAACATCTATTATCTTAGGAATTTTATTTTTTAAATATTTGTACAGTTTCCACATTAAGAAATAATATTAAAAGCAAATGTCCCAACAATTAAATAAGTATGAAAAATCTAATTAAAAGTATAAATAAGTAAATATAGTCATTATGACAGAGTTTTTAGCTTTTTCTGAAAAAATAATTAGTGGAGATGAGAATAAAACATGTGGAGTTGACTTTTATCTCCTAACACCCCCTCCAACTGTAATTCCTACTTCTTTGCTATTGTGACAGATTCTGAGATTTACATAAATATTATGTACATCACAAATTAAGTGGTATGCAAAAAATATTACACAATCAAAAAGTTAAGGAACAAAAGATACAAAAATATTAAAATAATTACTATTGTCTCCTCATACAAGTTATTGTAGCCATTTCTTGGAAAAGGCCAGCAAATATCCTTAATGCTTTATGCCTGTCGTACGGGATATATCCTAAGGTATTTATCATCAATAAGATCAAAGAGAGAGTGGAAATCTACTATTACACAAAAAAGAATCAATAATCAAGACAATACTGAAGGAGCCAGTGCCCGCACAATAAGAAATACCTGCCTAAGTCCTTTACTGCATCTCAAGTTAGGGTTGAGGGGGAGTGAAACATAACCATGTCAACTGGTTCCTGTTTTGACTCACCATGAACTCAATAGTGTACACAGAAACTTCCTAGGAAGAAAATCAAACAAGCTCTAGCTGCTCCAAACTTAAAGACTATCAATAATCTCATATTCAACAGTCAGGCTAGATGTAGCAAAGTGGAAGAGTGACAATTACATTGTGCATTTGGTCTGTACACACATTTTTCCTGAGGTATCTGAATGTCTGTTCATAGTAGATTCACCAGACACTTGCCTGTTCACTTTTTGAGTAATTAGTGATTTTAGCCTACTCTTTTTTTTAATCCTCACCCAAAAATATGGTTGTTGTTTTTTTTAAATTGATTTTAGAGATAGAGGAGGTGGGGAAGATAGAGGGAAAGGGAAAGAGAGAAACATCCATGTGAGAAAGAAAAATCAATCGGTTGTCCCCAAAATGAGCCTTGACCAGGGATCAAACCTGCAACCACATATGTGCCTTGACCAGGAATCCAATCTGCAACATTTTTGGTGTACAGAACAAGGCTCCAACCAACTGAGCCACCCGGCCAGTGCCAGCCTATATTTTTTACAGTCAAATATTGCAGCATAAAACTGAAATCTCGGGAGCTCAGAAAAAGCCCTTAATTATGCAGCTAGACCACATGTGTGTCCTCTACCAACCGGTCCTGGTATTTCTAGAGATGGATTCCACTCCCAGGTGGGTCTGGTTACTCTGCAATGCCTATAATGCCAATGACCAGAAGATGAAGTCTGTGATGTCATTATCTATTGTTTACTTGCATTACTAGAAGATTTCAGTCTACATTAAAGAGCTACTTGTTTGGTGTATTTCATCAATATTAATTTCTTCAAAAAATGAAAAAATTATGAGAGCAAATGTTTACAAACAACACATAACATGTTTATGTGTCTACCATAGTTACATGTGTGCATGTTTACAATAAACATGTAGCTTAGGAAATGACAAAAATGATTAATAAATATAGCCAGATCTATAAATTATATTGTTCTAATAAATGGATATCAGTTCTAACTTTAAAACAGATTTAAAGAGAGAAAAAGAGAAAATACTTTACTTATTATCTTTCCAAAACACACCCAGACGACTGTGCCTCTGCATTTATGATGTGAATTAGCTTCATTAGTTGGAGCCAAAAACTACACTGTGTAGTTATGGAAAGTGCCCAATCCAATCTATGCTGCCTGGCTCAGCAATGTAAGCACAGAGCCCTAACCAGGCTCTTGTACACAGTAAGCACCCAAAGCAAGTCTGCTGAACGCAACAACTATCTGAACAGTTGTCTGCAAGACAGAACTGCCGAACTGAGTCCTAACAAGGTAGTGTTGCAAAACCCAAAATACGCATGCTTTTGGATGAATTAGAGGAACCAAACCTTTCTGATTTGATAACATAGCAAAACACACATGCTCTCATTCTGAGTAAGGCAACACTCTGGCAATAAAGATGGTGTACACACAATGTACTGCCAAGGCTAGATAGAACACCTGCGGGGTTTCCTCAGGGTGCTTCAAGGGGTTGAAAATATACAGAGTATTCACCACCCACTGATGGAGCAAAACGAGAAACAAAGGAAATAACAAAGCATACCTGATTCACTTAACTTGGAAAAGGTAAGTTTCCGGGAAGCCTGAGTTTCCAAACACTGATTAACTAACAATTTTTTAAAATCACAATCACCATATCATTACCCATGAAGAATTTTTTAAAAAATGAAATGCATGCCAAGACAAGTAACACAAAACCTAGAAAATGCTGCAACTAATCCACTAAAGTATACAAACAAGTTCTAGCATTCAAAACAATAATGTTTTAATGATTGCCCCTAGGATATCAGGAAAAAAATGTTACTGGATGGCAATAGTTCGCAAGATCTTAATGGGATTATTTCTTTAATCAAAAACAAAAAAAAACATGTCCCAAATTAAATTACAGAACAAACTCCAGAAAAAGAACTAAACAAAATGGGGACTAGCAATCTACTAGATGCAGAGTTCAAAACACTGGTTTTAAGGATGCTCAATGAACTTAGGGGAAAGTAGATAAACTTAGTGAGAAATTCAATAGCATACAAAAGGACATAGAAACCATAATAAAGAACCAGTCAGAAATCAAGGATACACTAACTGAAATAAAGAATAATTTATAGGGATTCAACAGTAAAGTAGAGGATTCTGAGAATCAAATCAACAATTTGGAATATAAGGAAGCAAAAAAACCATCCAATCATAATAACAAAAAGAAAAAAGATTCCAAAAATATGTGGATAGTGTAAAGAGCCTTTAGGACAACTTCAAGCGTACCAACACTCACATCATGGGGGTGCTAGAAGGGAAAGAGAGAGAGAAAGAAATTGAAAACCTATTAATGACAGAAAACTTTTCTAACCTGGTGAAGGAAATAGACTTACAAGTCCAGGAAGCACAGAGAGTTCCAAGAAAGATGAATCCAAAGAGACCCACACCAAGACAACATCATAATTAAAATGTCAAAGGATAAAGACAAAGAGAGAACTTAAAAGCAGCAAGAGAAAAACAGTTGTTATCTACAAGGGAGCTCCCATAAGACTGTCAACTGATTTATCAACAGAAACATTTCAGGCCAAAAGGGAGTGGTAAGAAATATTCAAATTGATAAAAAGCAAGGACCTACAACCAAGAACACTCTACCTAGCAAAGCTGTCAATTAGAATTGAAGGACATATAAAGAGCTTCCCAAGAAAAAGCTAAAGAAGTTCACCACCACCAAACCAGTATTACATGAAATTTTAAAGGGTTTGAAGAAGGAGAAAGAGAAAAAGACCAGAAATGTGAACAATAAAATGGCAATAAATACTTATCAATAATCAAATCTAAAAAAACAAAATAAACAAACAAGCAGAACAGAAACAGACCCACAGATAACAGAAAACAAATTGATGGTCACCAAATGGGAAGGGGGTTAAGGAATGGGTGAAAAAGGTGAAGGGATTAAGAATACAGATTGGTAATTACAGAATAGTTATGTACAACATAGGGAATACAGTCAATAATATTCTAATTACTATGTATGGTGTCAGATGGGTACAAGATTTATCAGGATGATCACTTAGTAAGTTATATAATGTCTAATCACTGGAGTGTACACATGAAACTAGTATAATATTGCATGTCAACTGTAATTGAAAAATAAGAATGGTTTAAAATAAAATAAAAACTGGGCAGAAAAAAAGAATAAAAGGAAACTTCTCTCATCTCAATTTTTAAGATGAATGAATTCAATTAAAATAAAATCATGATTTTAAAATCTTAGAATCTTAATAGATTTATCATTTTAGCTCCTATAATCTATGCCTCAGAGGAAAGGGGGATAACTTACAGCATTATATGAACACTGGAGGTCAGTGTCAGACTTATCTGAAAATTAAATAGCTCTTAGTAGGGAAAAAAATTCAAGATACTAAGGCTTTTTTAAAGTGTCTAATGAGTTATATTATTTTTAATTTTAAACCAGTAGGTGCTTTCCAAAATTGAGAATTCAGGATATCAAACAAATACAAATCTTAAAAGCTTGACTGTCAAAGCATAGATTGCCCAATCAAAATAGGGTAAATGCAATTTTAAACCATTTTAATTTCAATTTTTAATACCAGAAAACTCCCTCTACTGGTGACTAGATATATGCCATCTACTTTTTCTGGCCTCCTGTCTAATTCCTGCTAAACTGAATGAGCATGACAGGTTTTCACCTTAATCTTCTTACCATGTGTATAAGTTCTTAACCTTGACAAAGAACAATTTCAAATTTTTCAAATGAACATCATTCATTATACATGAGGTTATTTTATTAAGCTGTCTGGAAAATTATAGATTTTGTTTTGTTTGTTTTGCATTAACTCAAGAGAGTGGACTTGTTCAGAATACAGAAGTCAAATTCAACAAAAATCAAACAGTGTTGGAGCTGAAAAAAATAAGGGGATTACCTGTTTGACCACATTGAAAGAAAAGTGAAGACTGAGAGGTCTAGAATGAAGAAGTACATCGTATCATCATATTCTTCCCATTCTTTCAATATGAAATATGAGTACTTTTTGTACCAGCAAACAGTACTAAAGACCAGAGAAACAACCTGGCAAAATGACTCAAAAACCACAAAGCATTAGGATATTCTTGCCCAGAGCTCAACAAATGACTAAGTAGCTAATAGAAAAAAATGGTGGGGAAAGGAAGGATAAAAGTTCAAACCATAGGATAGACTCCAACAGTAAGTAGCTGAATTCTAGAGGTTTAACTAGCAAATTCAATATCTAATCCAAAACTATCATTCTTAACAATAATGAATCTGACACAAACTCAGTTTTAATGTTGAAAGTGAACATATGTAGGTCCCTCATGTTTAAAGAAAAGAATAGAAAAAAACACACAAAAAAACAAAAGACAACTGCCCAGCTGGTGTGACTCAATGGTTGAGCATCAACCTACAAACCAATAGGTCACAGTTCTATTCCCGGTCAGGGCACATGCCCAGGTTGCAGGCTCGATCCCCAGTAGGGGGTGTGCAGGTGGTAGGTGATCAATAATGTTTCTCTCTCATCAATATCTCTGTCTCTCTATCCCTCTCCCTTTCTCTCTCTCTAAAAATTGATGAAACCATATTTTTTAAGATGACAACAAATGCAAGTGAGGTACAGAGGTCCTTCTAAATCTTTTGTAAACAAGTTTCCACAATAGCACACCGATCCCTTTCCTCTGCCGCCCTGACACCCTACTTTAGGGGTGCAATATTAATACATCAGGCTCTTTATGTAAGCTTTTCTCATTTTTCAACAACATTTATACTCTGTGGTTTTAGGTTATTTGCCTTTAAGTGAAAATCTCTCCAATGAAAAATTCCAAACCAATATGAAGAAATTTCTTCACATTTTATAAACAAATATACCAGAAATGGAAGAGCCGATAGAAATTCAAGCAGATCCAAATTCAACCATCCATTTTTCATACTTCTCCAAGTCTGCAGCAGAGACAGACTTGGCAATTTTTTTAAGAGCCAATTCAAAGTCTCCTTTGGTAACAGGCATCTGAAGCTCCTCCTTAGAAAGTGCACGGATCTCTTCCGGGCTTAAGCCATTGATGCGCCGTCTCATTGCCATTAAGGATGCATCCCTAAAAATGTACCAGAGTCAGTGAATACTTATTGTTGCAAATGCTACAAACACTTTCAGCTGTAACAAAGTTAAGGGAAAACATTCAAAAGATCATGTCATATGATTTTATGATGCTTGTGTGGAATTTTCTACCTCAGAGACACCCTGGGAGTTCACGAAAGGTTAAAACAGAACGGAAAGGACTTAAACATAAAATGTATTGTTCATGAACCCTAAAAGTCCATATTGGACTCAGATAATACTGATTATTATTTTCCCCACTTGTTCCACAAAGACTACCAAAAAGTTTAGGAAACTGAAGTAAAATTTTAAAATACCGAATTGTACACTTAGAAATGAGCATATGGCCAGTATTAGTATAATTCAAATCTATACCAGTTTGTTTATAATCTAATTAGAGGAGGTAAAGCCAGGAACCTCTCTCTCTAGAACATGAATGTATTTGCATATAATGGATGTGGAATTCCCTACACAGAGAATTTGTAGGCAACTAAAATAATAACAAATCTAACTTCTCCAGGTCCTATTTTCAGCTCCACTCTGAAGACTTGTAAATCACTATGAAGGTTTAGAGAAAATGGACAATTAGTGCTCATGAGAAAGGTATTAGGATACCAAGCCAACCAAAACTTCAGATTCTTATATACTTTACTACAGTGATAATATAAACTATTGTGAGTTTACTGTGTGCTACTAAACTTAGATTCACACAGGAAAAATACTGGTAGAAAAAGTCAGAAACATAGATGTGGTTTTAAAGAAAGGCCACTGATGTCAACAGTGGCCTTAGGAAAGTAAAAAAAGAAAAAAAAAATCCTCTTTGTTGAGTGAGGCAGATTATCTAAAAATTATAATCTCACTAAACTGAAAGGAAAATTTTAATATATATGTATCTTTCACAGCTTAAACTGGTCAAGTTTATTCATCTGCAAATATTAAAATAATACCAACCAAAACTAAGAGTTGTTATTTTACACGTTGATACAGCTAGGCTCCAATTTAGGGCTAAATTAACCTTAGGATGTGCTAGACACAATAATTTCTTTTAAAAAATCACAGGATAGAAAAGGTGACCATAATTTTATGTAGTTATTCATCTAGCAATGAACAATGAAAGTATGTAGAGAGAAAAAAAACAAACAAACAAGAAAAATCGGGAGATCATTTCAAGAAAATGGGTGGCTGCTTTCATGTCAAGGGCTAATAACTATACTATCTTTGAGACCAGTCCTCCTGCCAAATATATAACTAATCTCTAAGGTCACAGATCATTTAAAAAATACCTGCAAACATTAGTTATATCAGCACCAGAATAGCCCTCTATCTTCTCCGCTATATCTTCCAGTTGAATATCAGGATCCAATTCAACCTCACGAAGATTGATCTTTAGAAGCTCAGTTCTTCCTTTTGCTGTTAGAAGATTTTTTGTTATTGTTAGATGTTTTTCTATATCATTTTGATGAGAAATCACATATCAATGTTCAGGAGCAGAAACAGAGTCAGTAACTGAGTCTATAAGTATTATCAATTCTTTGCATGACTCCTGGAATTTAACTTCCTATGTGCTTTGGTTGAAATAACTAAAATTTGAAAAAAATGATACCTGCTATGAGAACAATGGGTCTGAGATCCTTTTATGTAAAATAAAAACATCAGTATTCAAGCACCAGAAATGCTTTCAGTAAAAAACAAAAAAACAAAAACATTTGGCCTAAGTTTTATGAAACTAGACTGCATGGAATATAACTTCTATAAATTACTTTGCTCACTCTTTAGTATGATACAGGAAAAAAGTTCTGCAACTCTAGTCAATAGTTCTGTAAAAATCCAATTTTATTTTTCTGGAATGCAACAATTAGCACAAAAGGCTTATTAAATGTTTCACTTGGAGAGCCAGCCCACAGACATTTGCTATGCCCGTATGATTAAAATGTCTAAACTCAAACAAATCAATTTAAACAATATTTTAAAAAACAACCATGCTTACAGTTTTATCATCTGTTTTAGTAGCAAATCTGCTTAATACAGCACAGTAAAATAATGCATAGTTGGATCTAACTCTTTATTATTTCCTGATATATAAAAATGAAATTTAATTTTCCCCCACTTTTACTTTGAAAAATTTTAAATCTACAAGTAAAAAACTCAATGAACACCTACTTACCTTTCATCTAGATTCACCAATTCTCAACATACTGCCATTATCATTCCCTTCTCTTCTCCTCTCCTCCCTGCCCGTTTTAGAATTGAGAGCTAGCTGTAGGTATCACAACACTTCATCTTAAATTCTTCAGTACTTATCTCCTAAGGACAGAGTTATCCCTGCAATTATCACACTTATCAGGAAATTTTTTAACCCTCACCCAAGGATATGTTTCAAGAGAGGAATGAGAGAGGGAGGCAGAAAGGGAAGGAGAAAAAGAGAGAAACATCAACCGATTGCCTCCTGTACATGCCCCAACCAGGGATGGAACCCACAACCTAATTAAGTGCCCTGACCAGGAATCAAACCTGCCACCTTTTGGTGTACAGGATGACACTCCAACCAAATGAGCCACCTAGCCAGGATAATTGAGTATTTTAATCTATGTTTCTGTATCTGTTTAATAGTGTTCACACACACATACACACACACGTGCACACACAGAGCAAAGCAAAGAGCAACCACAGTGGAAAAAGAAGCAACCAAGTATTATCTGGGATTGTCAGAAAAAAGAAGAAGAAAAAGAAAAAGAAAAAAAGGATGTGACTAGAAAAACCTTTATTTCTAGAATTCCTTAACCTTGGGAGCTCCCAATCCTTGGCCATTCCTAGCCAGTAAGCCCACCTTGCAGTTCACCAGGGCACACTGCAAGTGGTGCAGGGCCAAAGAACTCCTCCACTCAGGTGGTCAGCAGGAGTGTGGGAAGAGGGAAGGGGAGGAAGCTCCTGGGTCCCCTGCTGCAGAATGCGCTGTGCTCCTGCTGGCCCCACAATGAACTCTGATTTAACCGAGGAACTCATCTCACAGTGCCCCGCATGGAGCAGATGAGTGTTAGTGAACAAATATCGCTTTGCTCCTTTAGTCCCATTAGCAGAGCACCACGGTGTTTCTAAAGCAAATGTTTTACTGCCCTAAGAACTTAAACACCAAATAGAATGAAATGTATTATCCCCCAGAAAGGAAGTTCTACACAGTCAACTTAAATGAACCTGTTCATAAGTGAGGGCCTGGTGGTCTGAAGCTTAGTTGGAAGTGTCCTCCTTTTCCCTGATAACTATGATTTAGGGAAGATTAACTTTTAATACTGGTTGTATCAGTGATTTGATAGAAGGTTCTAAGTGGGATTTATCAGCTCCATAAAACTGAATCAATGACCTTTTAAAAGGATTTAACGAGGGGTTAATGTGTTAATAATAGTATAAAGACCTACCATGGCTACAGAGCCAAGTTAACACACATTCTAAGTATAAATAAATATGTGATAACAATTCTCTTTAAACACACTAGGCAGTTCAGTGAAGTGGATAATTAGTGTGTGTATGCTGGGGCTGGACTGTACTCATACCCCTGTTCTGCTGCCCTGAGCAAGATATTTAACCTCTCAGTGACTCAGCCTCCTCATAAGTAAAATAAAGATAAGAACAGAATCTACCTCATAAGACTGTTGTGGGAGTTAAATAAGCTAATACACTGTAAGCCTTGCCCACAGTCAGCACTCAGTAAATGTTCGTTGTCCTATCACCACCAAATAGGAGTAGAGGGAAATAGAGAAAACCCAGATCCCTTTTATGAAGGATAATCTGTGAGACAGATCATGTAGATGAAACACCCAGGGATGTAGAGTCCACGTAGAGAGATAGGCCAGGGCAAAGAAGACGTCGGAATTAAATGCTTTAATGTCGACTTTGAGAAATAATAAAATTTAAATGGAAGGGAAGAACATGAACAATCTAGGAAATGGGAGCATCATAAATAATGATGTGGAAGTAGAAAGCAAAACACATGTACCAGAGTGAAAAAAGGTCAGTAGGAAAAGTACAACAGAGCACTTAAGAAAAGCAAGTTACACAAACAGAGAAAGTGTGAACTTGCAGTAGAAATAAGCAAACACACACACACACACACACCAAAACAAAACAAAAACCTAAAAAAAAAAAAAAAAAAAAAAAGAGAGAGATGAGAGTTACTGAGAGTCCACGAGACGATGATGCCTTTATGGTTAAGGAGGTTAGTCTAAAGAATACAGAATTAGAGGGGGCTGGAAAAAGGAGTCCATTAGGCTGACCAGGTGGACACTGCCATTTTTAGATGCAAGAGCTAAGAGGAGATTTAGTGTCAGGCCAAGCTCCACCTGTCCTGTTACTTGACTTCTTGCCTTCAGTTGATCATGGAAAGCTGAATTTAACAAGATGACTGCAAGAGTTTCTTTTATCCCACACATGCTCCTACAATGGGGCCTTGCCTCTCTCCCACCCAAAGGCAGTCTAATTCCCTTCCTCCTGAAAATGGCTGGGCTTGTAAATACTTCCACCCAGAGTAAGGCAGAAGTGGCAATTCATGACCTCAAGGCTAGGTCCTAATAATGCACCTTGCAACTTTTCCAGTGTAATAATCACACCTGGAGCCCTGAGCTACCATGTATGAAATCTGTCTGTCTACAGGTAACATGGAGGTACTCCAGCTGAGGCCTAGGCCTCAACCACCAGGCATGTGGGTAACAGCATTCCAAACGATCCCAGGCGCCAGACGTGGGGTCACCCTCAGCTACTGAACCTTCCCATTTCTGACCCTAGACATCACGAAGAACACCTTTGACCCTTGGGGTAAGCAAAGACTCTTAAGACACAAAAAGCACTATCCAAAAAGAAAAATTTGACAAGGCTTAATAAAAATTAAAACTTCTGCTTATTGAAGACACCATAAAGAAAATTGAAAGGGAAACCATAAAGTGGAAGAAAATATTAATAATGCATGTATATGATCAAGAACTAAATTGCATTAATAAGACAACAAATAAACCAATTAAAAACTGTACAAAATACTTGAAAAGACATTGTACAAAAGATATACCAATGACCGACAGGCACATAGAAAGGTGCTCTACATCATTAGTCACCAGAGAAATGCAAATTAAAACCATAATAAAATGACATTTCACACTTAACTAAAATGATTAAAATTAAAATACCAACAATACTAAATGCTGACAAAGATGTGGAAGTACTGGAATCTCATTTATTAATGATAGAAGTATAAAATGGTACAACCACTAAGGAAAACAGTCTGGGTGCTACAAAATCAAACATATACCTACACTATGATCCACCTACTCCTTTCTTATCTACATTACCCAAAAGAAATAAAAACATTCGTACATAAAAATATTTGTATGAGAATATTTATAGCTTCATTCATAATAGTCAAAATAACTCAAATGTCCATCAAAAAGAGAATAAAAAATTTCAGTATAATAATATCACAGATAAACTACTGATACATGTAACCACATGGATAAATCTCAAAAATATTATGTTGAGTAGTAACCACATACACAAGTACATATGTCATGATTCCATTTATATGGAGTTTAATAATATGTAAAACTAATCTATGGTGATAAAAATCAGGAAAGTAAAAGGGCTTTGGATTAATTGGTAGGAGGCACAAAGAAACTTTCTGGAATAAAAGAAATATCCTACATCTTGAGTAGGATAATAATTAAACAGGAATATTCACTTGGCAAAACTCATCAAATTTACACTAAAGATTTATACATTTCACTGAATATATAAATCTAAAAAAAATCCTTAAGAAAATTTCAATGTTCATCAATAGGATAAAATGGTATTTTTCTAAAGCAGAATATCTCAAGGAAACTTTATTTTTAAACACTTAAAGTTTAATGAAGACTCTTCAAGTTTAAAAGTAAAAACTAAGATGTCCTACCCAATTTATTAACATGAATTCTGCTCTAAGTATAAGAGCTGCTCTGAAATGTACTGCAAATAGGTTTTGTAATGCTAAAAACTTCTTTTAGCAGAATGTCAATGGAATAAGGACAAGAGGAAAAAAAGATAACAGGAAAAAATTTGAAACACTGTAAAGGGAATACATTGTACCTGTTGGGAGAGGTATATAAATCCTCTTCTCTAATCTTCTTCGCAAAGCTTCATCAATATCCCATGGGAAATTAGTAGCAGCTAATACCATAACCATTTTGGAAGGATCATCATTCTCTAAAGCTCCTCCAACACCTACATACAGTAAGAGGAAAAAGTCCATTATTTTTTCATTCAACTAACACTCCAAGCATCAGTCACAGACTGGTGATAGGCTCAATGAAAAAATAACAGTCCTTCTGACTTCTAGATGGTGGCAGACGAGGCACTTCAACAGATAACTATAAAAAAGGAAACTGAAGAGTTCACATCATCTATTATAGGATTCTAATCCAACAAGAAAAACCTTTTTTTCCTGTAAGAAAATAAAGTATATTCCTCTGAAAAGAAAAGGCATGAAAGATTCTTCTGTTTTATCCCTCTGATTTTTAAAACCATGAAGTTCCTCAAAAATTGTTATTTTCTTAAATATTACTTTTCAATTAAAGTTTACATTTAATATAATTTTATATTAGCTTAAGGTGTACAGCATAGTGGTTAGGCAATCATTTACAAAGTGATTCCCCCCGATATTTCAAGTACCCACCTGGCACTGTATATAGTTATTACAATACTAGAGGCCCAGTGCACAGATTCATGCACTGATGGGGTCCCTCGGCCTGGCCTGCGGGGACTGGACTGAAACTGGCTCTCCAACATCCCCCAAGGGGTCCTGGATTGCAAGAGGGCACTTCTCAGGTGATGCACCCCAGAATCGGACTCCCTCCTCTCTGGTTCCAGGTGCGTCACCTTAGAACCGCAGCTGCCAAGTCTGCCCCCTGGTGGTCAGTGCACATCATAGCTACCAGTCGGAGCGTCTCCCCCCCTGGTGGTCGTTGTGTGTCATAGCTACTGGTCAGATGATTGGACGGTCACTTAGGCTTTTATATATATAGATTATTGACTATATTCTCTATGCTGTATTTCACATACCCTGGACTATTTTGTGAATACCAATTTGCACATCTTTCACCTAGCACCCCCAACCTCCCTCTCCTCTGGCAACCATCAGTCTGATCTCTATATCTATGAGGCTGTTTCTACTTTTATTCGTTTATTTTGCTCTTTAATTTCCACATATAAATAAAATAATCTGATATTTGTCTTGCTCTGTCTGACTTATTTCATTTAGCATAATGCCCTCTGGGTCCATCCATGTGGTCGCAAATGGTAAAATTTCATTCTTTTTATGCCCAAGTAATATTTCATTGTGTGTATGTATGTATGTATATGTGTGTGTATACACATATAAACATTTATACCACCACTTTTTATATAATCATCTGTTGATGGGCACTTGAGTTGCTTCCATATCTCTGCTATTATAAATAATGCTGCAATGAATATAGGGGTTAATATAACTTTTCAAATTACTGTCTGGGATTTCTATAAATATATACCCAGAATGGAATTGCTGGGTCATAAGGCAGTTGCATTTTTAATTTTTGGAAGAGCCTCCATACTGTTTTCCATAGTGGCTGTACCAATCTCCATTCCCACTAACAGTGCACTAGGATTCCCTTTTCTCCATATCCTCGCCAGCATTTGTTTTTTGTTGATTTATTAATGACTAGAGGTCTGGTGCATGAGATTCATGCACTGGAGGAGGGGGACCCTCAGCCCGGCCTGTGCCCTCTCAAAGTCTGGGACCCCTTAGGGGATGTCTGCCTGCCAGCTTAGGCCCAAACCCTCGGGGATTGGGCCTAAGCCAGCAGTGAGACATCCCTCTTGCAGTCTGGGACCCCTTGCTCCTTACCGCCCGCCTACAGCAGAGGTGGGAGAGGCTGCCGCCACCACCACTGCGCTCACCAGCCATAAGGCCGGCTTCTGGCTGAGCATGCTCCCCCTGTGGGAGTGCACTGACCACCAGGGGGAAGCTCAACGCAGAAGCTGCCCCTGGTGGTCAGTGCGCATCATAGTAACCGGTCGTTCTGCCGTTTGGTCAATTTGCATATTAGGCTTTTATTATATAGGGTAGCCATTCTGACAGGTGTGCATGGTATGTCTGAGGTGGTATCTCTCTGTGGTTTTAACTTGCAATTCTCTGATGATTAATGATTTTGAGCATCCTTTCATATGTCTATTGGCCATCTCTATGTACTCTTTGGAAAAGTGTTTATTCAGGTCTTCTGCCCATTTTTTAATTTGATTGTTTGGGCTTTTTTGGTGTTTAGTTGTATGAGTTCCTTATAAATTTTGGATACTTAACCCCTTATCAGATGTATCACTGGGGAATATCTTCTTCCACTCAGTAGGTTGTATTTTCATTTTGATGATGGTTTCTTTTGCTGTGCAAAACTTTTTATTTTCATGAACTCTCATAACTTTTATTTTTTTCTTTTGTTTCCCTTGCCTAGAAAGATATATCAGAAAAAAATATTGCTAAGAGAAATATCAGAGAATGTACTGCCTATGTTTTCTTCTAGAAATTTTGTAAGTTCTCACATTTAAGTCTTTAATCCATTTTGAACTTGTTCTCATATAGGGTGTAAGAAGGTGGTCTAGTTTCATTTTTTTTTTTTTTTGCATGTATCTGCCCAATTTTCCCAACACCATTTATTGAATAGACTGTTTTTATCTCACTGTATGTTCTTGCCTGTTGTGCATGGTTGGGGTCCCTCAGCCTGGCCAGCAATCGGGGCTGATTGGGGCCAGCCGGCCAGGGGAAGGGACTGTGGGAGGTTGGCTGGCCATGGGAGGTTGGCTGTGGAAGCACACTGACCACCAGGGGGTGGCTCCTGCACTGAGTGTCTGAACCCCTGGTGGTCAGTGCGCATCATAGCTACTGGCCGGTCGTCTGGTTGTAACAGTCACTTAGGCTTTTATATATATATATATACTAGAGGCCCGGTGCACAAAAATTTGTGCACTCGGGGGGGAGGGGGGGTCCATCAGCCCGGCCTGTGCCCTCTCGCAGTCTGGGACCCCTCAGGAGATAACAACCTGCTGGCTTAGGCCTGCTCCTGGGTGGCAGAGGGCAGGCCCAATCCCTAGGTGCAGCCCCTGGTCAGGCTCAGAGCAGGGCCGATTGGGGAGTTGGGGCGCCGCCCCCTGTCATGCACAGAACAGGGCAGATTGGGAGGTTGCTATGCCACCCTCAGTCATGCTCAGGGTAGGGCCGATTGGGGGGTTGGGGCACCGCCCCCCTGTCACACTCAAGGCAGAGTCGATGGGGAGGGTGTGGCACCACCCCGTCATGCACAGAGCAGGGCCAATCAGGGAGTTGGCACACCGCCCCGTCACACACAGAGCAGGGCCCATCAGGGGATTGGGGAGCTCCCCCCTGTCACTCGCAGAGCAGGGCCGATCAGGGGGTTAGGGCGCCGCCACTGTCACACTCAGGGCAGGGCCGATGGGGAAGTTATGGCTCTTGCCTATCACACACAGAGCAGGGCCCATGGGTGTGAGGGGGCTGGGGCGCCACCCTCTATCACCCACAGAGCAGGGCCCATAGGGAGGTTGTGGCCCTGCCCCCTGCCACACACAGAGCCGCAGGGCGATCAGGGGGTTTTGGCGCAGCCCCTGTCACACTGATCCCGGTGCCAGGAGGCCTCTCAGCTCCGCTGATCCCGGTGCTGGGAGGCATATTACCCTTTTACTATATAGAACAGAGGCCTGGTGCATGGCTGGGGCTGGCTGGTTTGCCCTGAAGGGTGTCCTGGATCAGGGTGGGGGTCCCCACTGGGGTGCCTGGCCAGCCTGGATGAGGGGATGATGGCTGTTTGCAGCTGGTCACACACCCTTCAGGGTGGTGGTCCCCACAGGGGTGCCTGGCCAGTCTGGGTGAGGGGCTGAGGGCTGTTTTCAGGCTGGGACTGAAGATCCCAACTGCTCCTTTTTTTGTTTTTTATGTTTTTATTCTGGGCCAGCTTTAGCTCTGAGGCTCCAGCTCTTAGGCCTCCACTGCTGAAAGCAGGTATCTGGTTTGTTTCAGTTCTCGAAACTCTGTATCAACTCTAGCTCTGAGATCCCAGCGTCTGTATTTGTTACAATGTTGAAACTGCAGGCTCAGAGGCCTGCAGTGGCCGGCGGGGAACATTGGAGTTCTCCATCACTGAAGCAAGCAAGCCTCATGTTAGTTTCAAGCTGCCTGGCTGCTGGCCGCCATCTTGGCTGACAGTTAATTTGCATATTGCCCTGATTAGCCAATGGGAAGGGTAGCGGTTGTACGCCAATTACCATGTTTCTCTTTTATTAGTGTAGATAGATTAATTGGCCATCCACGTGTGGGTTTATTTCTAGGCTCTCTATTCTGTATCATTGATTTATGTGTCTGTTTTTATGCCAGTATCATGCTGTTTTAATTACCATAGGAGTATAGTTTGTAGTATAGTTTGGTATCTGGTAGTGTGATACCTCCAATTTTGTTCTTTTTTCTCAACATTGCTATGCCTATTCAAAATCTTTCATGGTTCCATATAAATTTTTGGATTATTTGTTCTAGTTCTGTGAAAAATTCCATTGGTATTTTGATAGGAATTGCATTCAATCTATAGATTGCTTTGGTGATGTTAATTCTTCCAATCCATTAACACGGTATATGCTTCCACTTACTTGTATCTTCTTTAATTTTTTTCTTCAGTGTCTTACAATTTTCCGAGTACAGGTCTTTTATGTCCTTGATTAAATTTATTCCTAGATATTCTTTTTTTATGCAATTGCAAATGGATTATTTTTTAGTTCCCTTTTTGATATTTCATTATTTGTGTATAAAAATGCAACCAATTTCTAAATACTTATTTTGTATCCTCCTACTTCACTGAATTCAGTTATCATTTTTAGTTGTTCTTTGGTGGAATATTTAGGGTTCTCTGTATGCAATATCATGCCATCTGCAAATGACAGTTTTACTTCTTTCTATCCAATTTGGATTTCTTTTACTTCTTCTTATCTGATTGCTGTAGCTAGGACTTATAGAACTATGTTGAATAAGAGTGGTAACAGTGAACATCTCTGTCTTGTTCCTGATCTTAAGAGAAACACTTTTCGTTTTCTCCATTGAGTATGTTAGCTGTCAGTTTGCCATATATGGTCTTTAGCATGTTGAAGTATGCTCCCTTGGTTCCCTCATATGTTCCCTCTATTTGCTGAAAGTTTTTATCATAAATGGATGCTGGGTTTTGTCAAATGCTTTTCTGCATCTACTGATATGTTCATATTATTGTATCCTTCATTTTGTTTACATATATCACATTAATTGATTTGCAAATACTGTACCAACCTTGCATCCCAGGAAAAAATCCCACTTGATCATGGTGTATAATCTTTATAATGCATTGCTGAATTTAATTTGCGAATATTTTATTGAGAACTTTGCATCTGTTATCAGGGATATCCTATATAATAAAGTCCTATGTAATAAAGAGGTGATATGCAAATTGACCATCACACCCTCTCACAAGATGGCCATGCCCATGTCATCACAAGATGGTCAGCAGGGGAGGGCAGTTGGGAGCAAACAGGCCAGCAGGGGAGAGCAGTTGGGGGTGATTGGGCTGGCAGGGGAGGGCAGTTGGGGCTGACTGGGCCTGCAGGGGAGGGCAGTTGGGGCTGACTGGGCCTGCAGGGGAGGGCAGTTGGGGGGGACCAGGCCTGCAGGGGAGGGCAGTTAGAGGCAACCAGGCTGGCAGGGAAGGGCAATTAGAGGCGACCAGGCTGGTAGGGAAGGGCAGTTGGGGGTGACCAGGCTGGCAGGGGAGGGCAGTTGGGGGGACCAGGCCTGCAGGAAAGGGCAGTTGGGGACAATCAGGCTGGCAGGGGAGCAGGTAGGCATCAATCAGGCCGGTATGGGAATCATTAGGGGGTGATCACGCTGGCAGGCAGAAGTGGTTAGGGGCAATCAGGCAGGCAGGCAGGCGAACGGTTGGGAGCTAGCAGTCCCAGATTGTGAGAGGGATGTCTGACTGCCGGTGGGATCTGGCCTAAACTGGCAGTCGGATATCCCCTGAGGGGTCCCAGATTGGAGAGGGTGTAAGATGGGCTGAGGGAAAGCCATCCCCCAGTGCACAAATTTCATGCACCAGGCCTCTAGTTAGCCTATAATTTCCTTTCTTTGTACTATCGTTATCTGGTTTTGGAATTACTATAAATGCTGGCCTTGTAAGATGAGCTTGGAAGTCTTCCTTCCTCTTGAATTTTATGGAATAGTTTGAGATGGATAGGTGTTACTTCTTTGAATGTTAGATAAAATTCACCTGTGAAGCCATCCAGTCCAGGGCTTTTGTTTGTTGTGAAGTTTGTTTGGTTTTTTAAATTACTGCTTTGATTTTGTTGGTCTGATCAGATTTTCCATTTCTTCTTGATTCAGTCTTGGAAGATTTTATATTTCTAGGAATTTATCCATTTCTTCCAGATTGTCCAATTAGTTAGCATGTAGTTGTTATAAGACTTTCTTATAACCCTTTGTACTTCTGTTATCAGTTGTTACCTTTTATCTTTCATTTATAATTTCTTTTGGGGGGGGGGGTCATCCTTTCTCTTTTTTTTCCTTAATGAATCTGCTTAAAGGTTTATCAATCTTGTTTATCTTTTCAAACGAGCAGCTGTTGGTTTCATTGATCTTTTGTATTTTTTTTTAGACTGTTTCATTTATTTCCATTCTGATCTTTATTATTTCCTTCCTTCTAGTCACTTTGGGCTTTGCTTGTTGTTCTTTTTCTAATTCCCCTAAATGTAAAATTACTAGTAAATTGTTTATTTGAGATTTTTCTTTTTTCTTGAGATAGGTCTGAAATGCTATGAATTTACCTCTTAGGACTGCTTTTCATTGTGGATTTGGGGTTGTTGTATTCTCATTTCCATTGGTCTCAAGGTATCTTTTGATTTCTTCCTTGACCTCACTGCTTAGCCATTCATAATTTGGGAAGATGTTATTTAGACTCCATGTGTTTTAATGCTTTTCCGTTATTTTCTTGTAAATGATTTCTAGTTTCATATCATTGTGGTCAGAGAAGATCTTGATATGATTTCAATCTTCTTAAATTTATTGAGACTTGTTTTCTGTCCTAATGTGGTTTATCCTAATAATGATACATGTTAAGAATGTATATTCTGCTACTTTGGGGTTAAATGCTCTTGAAAACATCAATTAAATCAATCTTGTCTAGTGTGTCATTTAAGGCTGCTATTTCCTTATTGACTTTCTATCTGGAAGATCTATCCATTGACATCAAAATCCCCTACAATGACTGCCTTACTATTGACTTCTCCATATATTTCCTAAAAGATTTCCTTTATATATTCAGGTGTTCCTATTTGGATGCATAAATGTTTACAAGGGTTATATCTTCTTTATTTTTAAATATATTTTATTGATTTTTTTTACAGAGAGGAAGGGAGAGGGATAGAGTAGTTAGAAACATCGATGAGAAACATCTATCAGCTGCCCCTTGTACTAGTGGGGATGTGCCCACAACCAAGGTACCCTTTACCAGAATTGAACCTGGGACCCTTCAGTCTGCAGGCCAATGCTCTATCCACTGAGCCAAACTGGTTAGGGAGGGTTATATCTTCTTTTTGCATAGACCCCTTTATAATGTCCTGCTTTGTATCTTATTATAGCCTTTGTTTTAAAGTCTATTTTGTCTGCTATAAGAATTGATGCCCTAGCTATTTTTTCCAATGTGCATGAAATATCTTTTTCCATCCTTTTATTTTCAGTCTACATGTGTCTTTGAATCTTAGGTGGGTCTCTAGTAGACAGTATATACATGAATTTTGTTTCCTTACCCATTCAGCTACTCTGTGTCTTTTGATTGGAGCACTTAATCCATTTATACTTAAAGTGATTACTGATAGGTACATATTTATTGTCATTTTATTATACATACTTATGTTCCTCTTTTTTTCTTCTCCTTAAAGAAGTGCCTTTAACATTTCTTTGTAATACTTGTTTGGTGGTAATAAATGCCTTCAGCTTTTTCTTGTCTAGAAGCTCATTATTTCTCATTCAATATTAAATGATAGCCTTGCTGGGTAGAGTTGTCTGGTTGTAGGTTCTTGCTTTTCATTACTTCCTGACAGTCTTATGGGAGCTCCCTTGCTGATAACTGTCTTTCTCTTGTTGCTTTTAACATTTTTTGTCTTTAAGCTTTGACATTTTAATTATGATGTGTCTTGGTGTGGGTCTCTTTGGTTTCATCTTGTCTTCCAAATTGCTGATTTGATACTCTGATTCATCTAGTCTGCTGTTGATTCCTTCTAGTGTATTCTTCATTTCTGACTAGTTCTCTTTTATGGTTTCTATGTCCTTTTCCATATTTGCTATCTCTTTGTTGAAGAGCATCCTTTTAACCATAATTTTATTTTATTTTATTTTTTTTTTAATAACCATAATTTTAAACTTTATATCTGGTACATTGCCTGCTTCCATTTAATTTATTTCTTTTCCTGGAGATTGCTACCGTTCTTTCATTTGTTTCCCCTTTTAAATGACTCTTTGTTTTTGTTTCTGGGAATTAGATAGATTGTTATTTCTCAGTCTTGGTAAGGTGGCCTTATGTAGTAGATGCCCTGTGGGGCTCAGTGGTACAGTCTCCCCAATCAACTGAGCTAGGTGCTCCAGGAATGTCCCTTGTGTGGGATATGTAAGCTCATCTGATGTAGTTTAGTTGTGATTGCTGTTGGCCATCCATTGGCCCAGAGGCTCGCTGACTGTGAGGACTGCCCCAACCACAGTGTACAAGCTGCTGTGTGGAGGCTGACTCAGAAAGTGGAATTGCCTCAGCATGTCTCGTGCCTGCCAAGACTTCCCTTTAGGTGTGCCACTTACGGAATTAAATCAGGTCATGCTCTGGTTTGGTCTCAAGTCAGCCACCATGTGTGTTGGTTCTGGGACCTCTTGGGATGGGCTCTGATGCAGGTCTATGTGAGATACTGTGACCCAGTCTGGGCTACCTCCTTGATAACCTTCCAAAAAAAAGAGTACAATGCAGGTGCAAGCTAGTCACAGCTAGCCGAATTCCCCTGCTTGATGCAGGCTTGGCAGGGTATGGCCAAACTGACTTAGGAGAATGGGGCTAGTGCTTCTACTCAGGCTGATGCTGGCGGGTGTGGGGGGAGCCTGCGGGGGAGGGAGAATGATGGGTGTTGCCAGCCAAACACATGTAAAAATTGGCCCTTGCTCTAAAGCCACTACACTCAAGACTCTCCCCGTGCAAAATGTCTCTGACACCCCAAATCTACCTAAACGTCCTGAAGAACCTTCCAAGAAAGTCTGCAACTCAAGCCCAGGCTGGCCACAGCTAGCTGATTCCTCCAGAGTGGGAGTTTGGCAGGGTGGGACAACAGGGAGTCAGGAGTGTGAGGCTAGTGCATTCCCCCAGGCTGAGGCATTATGGAGGGAAGTACGCAACCCAGGAATGATGGCATCTGTGAGCAAGCAGCATGGGAGAGGGATTCAACACAGGAATGCTGGCAGCTGTACCTCCAGCCTTCTCCCCAAAACCACAGAACCCAATCTCCCTGTATGACTTCAGTCTACTCTGAGCTGCCATTCCTCTGCCGGAGCCCAGGGTGAGTGCCTGATGATGAGGGTACCTGGGTTTCTGTAGGCTCCTCTTCCCGGCACTTGTGCTCTAGGCTGGGGAGCCAGGCATACGGTTGAGAGCTCTCACTCCTCAGGGGGGAACTTATGCAGCTGAGATAGCCCTTCATATTCTCAACTGCACATGAGTTCAGGGTCAGCCCATTTTGAATCTCTACCTTTCCTAAAAGTCTCAGTACGGTTTCTTATGTAGATCTGTAGTTATAAGACTTCTGTTCAGCTAGTCTTCAGTTGGTTATTCAGGTTTATTATTCTATAATTTAGTTATAATTTTGATTTGGTCCTGGGAGGTGAGTGTAACTTCTACCTACTTTGCTGCCATCTTGGATCTCTCACTTCAAATATTTTATTTTGGTCGTTAGTCTAATTTATTTGATATTTTTCAAGAAAGGAGAAGAGAATGGAATTCATATTTAGGACTTAGTATACTAGCATGCAACAGTAATTTTAAAAGGCAGTTTATATTGGAATAGTTTTGTCCTTCAAACTTCTAAGTAACTCAGAAAAAAATAAACAAGAAATTTAAGAATAAACCTAATAATCAGTCACTACTGAAAATACCGTTTCTTTTTATAGCAAACCAAACATATATATAGAGAGTCTACTTTTTCTAGAATTAAAATTTTAGAACAAAAAACTTCAGGTTATACAATGAAAACACTGGAAAATATGCAGTGAAAAAAAATAAATATATCAACAACTCACAAACTTTATCAGAGTTTCTAGCCTAGTATAACAAAGTAGTGGATTTAAAGGAACCCAGATGAATATGACTAAACTACTATTTGAATCATTATCACAAAGATTCAAGTTGTCCAACTAATAATCAGAAAGAGTTATAAATACCCCTAAATGAAATTCAGATGACTAAATCCTTATTCAGTGATATTTTTAAAACATATAATGTTTTCCTCTATATCCATTCCGCCAAAATACAACACATTCACTTCTTTCTCTTACATCTCAGCAGAAATTAAAATGGCAAAATCTTTGAGAAAAGGGACTTGTAATACATTTATTTTATTTATCTTACAAGTGACTGGCACTGTATACAATACTCATAATAAGTGTTCAATAAATGTCACCTCCCACAACTAAAATACAGAATAACCATCATTTAGAACTGTCTGAAAGCTGGCTGAATGGAAGTCCTACAACTAGAGAAGTAAAGAAAAAAGCACATTGAGACTGATAGGAGAGGTGGAGGGGCAGAACAAGCTGGTCTGACACCCACATGTGCCATTTTTTTTTAATCAGGAGGGAGATCACCTCTGTGGAGGCTTCCCATGTGGAACAAGGGGTCCCAGCCCCACACCAGACCCCTAGCCCATTGTCCCAGAGCTGGGAAGAGAAGTTCCAGCCTTTATGGCTATAAGAAACAGCAGGGATTGTGGCTGAAAGGCACAGAGGCTGATGGAGACCCAGGTGTTCCATTTAAGGGCTGGCACACGAACTTACTCGGACTCCCAGCACTGGGCAGCTTCAGGAGGGGGACCCAGGGACATACAGGGAGGAACTGGATTGCCTACCATCGGGGCAGGAACTTGGGGGTGACTTACTCCCAGAAGGGGATGCTCACAAAGTCATTGTTCCTGAGCTGGGACCTCCGTTGTTGCAGGGATGACTAGCAGCCATATCTGAGTCTCCATCAGCCTGGAACAACACTTTGCTCCTTCCTGGAGATTTCCTGAGACCCTGCCCTATCTAATTTTCAGCCCTACACAAGCTGTTTGCAGCAATATTTCCATATGAATGGCCTACCCTGGCTCAGGCTTCAGACTTTGTTAAAATCTCTCAAACAAGCTGCAGCTAGTGACAGTGTGCCCCAGATCTGTCAATAAAAGGCCCAAGACCAGGCATTAGCATCAGCCTGCCTTGCTACACAGCTGGGCCTCACATGGGCAACTCCAAGCCCAATCCAAAGAACAAATAGCAGCTATCTGCAGATCTCTCTGTAGCTCCTACCGGGTGGCCCCAGGCACTGGCTTACTTTGCACCTCCCTGGAGGCCCTAGAGCCAGTGCACCCAGTGGACAGCTTCAGACCACAGCCGATTACAACTCTACACATACATAAGCAATACATTCAACGGACAGACTCAGTGAGCACCAAAGCCCCACTGAAGCAAGTCCTGCTCCATAGGGGTATTCCCTTCACAGCAGCTCTCCAACTGTAGTCGCAGCTGGTCCTCACAGCCAATTGGCTTGGAGGTCAACTCCTCCCAGTGATGCCAAAAACAATCAAAGCTCAACTACAAGATTGTGCACACAGCCCATACAGGGGCATACCTAGAATGCCCAGTGCAGGTGACTGGGGAGGCTGAGCCACTGGGCCCTACAGGACTGCTACACAAGGCTACTCTACCAATTCCAGGAGACATAGCAGCTCTACCTAATATACAGAAAGAAACATAGGAAAGCAGCCAAAATCCAGAGTCAAAGAAATATGTCACAAATGAAAGAAATGGAAGCAAGCAAACTACTTGATACAGAGTTTAAAACCATGGTTATAAGGTTACTCAAGTATCTTCATGAAAATTTCAAGTATCTTAGTGAAAATGTCAAAGACATGAAAAAGGACTAGTCAAAAATTAAGCATACACCAACTGAAATAAAAAATAATTTACAAATATTCAACAGCAGAGTAGAGGATTTCAAGAATCAAATGAACAATTTGGAATATGAGGAAGCAAAAAATACCCAATCAGAAGAGCAAAAAGAAAAATAAATAAATATGAAGACAGTGTAAAGAGCCTCTGGGATAACTTCAAGTTTACCAACATTCACATTACAGGGGTGCCAGAAGGAGAAGAGAGCGAGCAAAATATTGAAAACCTATTTGAAGAAATAATGTCAGAAAACTTCCCCTACCTGATGAAAGAAATAGACTTACAATTCCAGGAAGCACAGAGAGTCCCAAACAAGAGGAACCCAAAGAGGCCCATACCAACACACATCATAATTAAGATGCCAAGGGTTAAAGACAAAGAGAGAATCTTAAAAGCAGCAAGAAAAAAGCAGTTAGTTACCTAAAAGGGAGCACCCACATGACTGTCAGCTGATTTCTCAACAGAAACTTTGCAGGCCAGAAGAACTATTCAAAGTGATGAATAGTAAGGACCTACAATCAAGATTACTCTACCCAGCAAAGCTCTCATTCAGCATTCAGGGTCAAACAAAGAGCTTCACAAACAAAGAAAAAAAAGCTAAATGAGTTCAAAACTACCATACCAGTATTACATGAAATGTTTGTGGACAAAAAAGGGGCCACATGCTAACCTGACAAGCTCAGGGAAGGCCTGCAGGGTGGTATTGCAAACTCAAAGACCTAAAGTAACCGCATAGGTTGGTCTGAAATTAAAACTTTAACAAAAAGCAGTTATGGTAGGTAGTCACGTCCTAGACCAGTATCTTCTCTGACAAAGATCAATCTTTGCCTAACTGAGCCTACTGTCTTTTTGCATCCACAATAACATATCATTGTAATGTCAAAGTAATTTTCCTTTTTCCAAACACCCTCAAAGCACAAGCACTGCTCTGTGGAGACCACAAATCCCCTCATTGTTATTGAGTTAATTCCTGACTGTTAGCTATCCTGCATCTGCCTAAGTAAAAGAAGTATGTGTCTATCATTTTATTTTTTATCCAATCCCAGGGGTTTCTCCACTTTGCTTTTTCCTGTCCCCCTAATCTATCACTAATGGAGTTGATGTAATTCACTTACATCTCCTCTTTTGATTGTAATGTATAAAACAAGGAAAGAAAAAAAAACACACCATTCTCCAGAGCATTATCCCAAAACATTGAGATTCTGCTTCTTGGCAATTGTCGACAGTTTGGCTCAAATAAACTCACAAAAATTCTTTACAGGTTTGAATGTATTTTATGTTAACATGTTGAAGGGTATTGTTTAAGAAGAGGAAGAGGAGAAAGTGGAGGGAAAAGGAAGAGAAGGAGGAGGAAGAGGATGAGGGGGAGAGGGAAGAAGAAAAGGAAGGGGAGGGGAGAGCAGGAGGAGGAAGATGAGAAGGAGAAGGAGGAAGGAGAAAGAGGAGGAGGAGGAGGAGGAGGAGGAGGAGGAGGAGGAGGAGGAGGAGGAGGAGGAGGAGGAGGAGGAGAAGAAGAAGAGATAAAAAATATGAACAATAACCCCAATGGACACAGACACTAGGGGTGTGAGAGCATGTGCCAGGGGGTGGGGGTGGCCGGAGGGAGGTCAATGGGGGGAAAAGGAGACATATGTAATACTACATGTAATATTTTAAACAATAAAATAAAACTTAAAAAAATATGAACAATAAAATAGCAAAAAATACATATATATCTAAAAATCAAAATAAACTAACAGGAAATCTAATGAACAAAAGAAACTGGTGAATAAAATAGAATCAGAGGCATGGAAGCAAGGAACAGACTAACGAATCTCAGAAGGAAGGGGGGAGGAGGGTGGGAAGAGATTAACCAAAGATCTTATATGCACACTAGAGGCCCAGTGCACAAATTCATGCACAGGTGGGGTCCCTCTGGGTGGCCTGCAGGGATCGGGCCGAAACACAGAGTCCAACACCACCTGCAGCTCCTACCTGTCACTCCCACTCATCCCGACCCCACTGTGTCTGCCGCGGGCTCATGCCCAATCAGTCCTGATTGGGAGAGGCTTGTGATGCCGCAGCAGTGCTCACCAGTCATGAGCCCTGTATCTGGTGCCCTCCCAAGAGGAGTGGCCTGCAGGATCGGGCTGAAACCAGCTCTCCAACATTCTCTGAGGTGTCCCAGATTGCAAGAGGGCACAGGCCAGGCTGAGGGATCCCACTGGTGCACGATTGGGCCGGGAAGGGACCGTGGGAGGGCTCCAGGGCGTGTCCGGCCCATCTCACTCAGTCCCTATCGGCCAGACCTCAGCAGCAAGCTAACCTACCGGTTGGAGCATCTGCCCCTGGGTGATCAGCGCACGTCACAGTGACTGGTTGGCCAGTCAACTGTCTTTCCCCTGGTGGTCAGTGCATGTCATAGTGACTCATCAACCAGTTGACTGTCTGCCCCCTGGTGTCAGTGCACATTATAGTGAGCGGTTGAACAGCCGTAGCATATCATTAGCATATTACACTTTGATTGGTTGTTCGGTTGTTCTGCCGTTTGGTCTATTTGCATATTACCCTTTTATTATATAGGATATGCATTATCTATGAACATAGACAGCAGGGTTTGGTGAAGGCCTGAGACAAGGCAGGAACCAGGTGGAAGGGGGTAATGGGTGTGGGGAGTGGGACATCTGTGATACTCTCAACAATAAAAATTTAAAAATAACAATAATAATAAAAGCAGCTCAGGGCTTGTCACTCTCTTCCTTCAATGGCTCCTCAATGCCTTTTCTACTTTGTCTGAATTACTTATACTAATGCTTCAAAGCCCAACTTGGCTATTCCCTTTCATGACTCCCTTAGTCTTGGTGGCACCTCTCCTGCTGTTTTCACTACCCCCAGAGTTTTTTACCACAGAAATTATAATGTATTGTAATTGTCTGTTCAGTTGCCTGCTTCCCATCTAGATCAGTGGTTCTCAAACTTTTTGGTCTCAGGATCTTTATATACCCTTAAAAATTATTTAACTCCAAAGATCTCTTATGTGTTTGTGGAGTACAGCTATCAATATTTATCATCAGAAATTAAAATTGAGAATTTTTAAAAATATTAATTCACTTTAAAGTGACAATGAATCCATTATTTGTTAATGTAGATAACATGAAAAATAACAATGATTTTCCAAATAAAAAATATTAGTAAGAAGAATACATTTTTGCAAATCTCTTTAATGTGTGACTCCATAGAGAATAGCTAGATTCTCATACCTGCTTCTGCTTTCCATCTATTTATTATATCTTACATGTCTTATAGCCTCTGAAAAACTTTACTGTACACTTGTAAGAGAATGAAAGTGAAAAAGGTAAATAATGTCTTAATATTATTATAAAAATAGTTTAGTCTTTGCAGCCCTTTTAAAGGGATCTGAAAGAGCCCTGGGACCCCAGACCACTTCTCTAGAACATTTGCTCTGAGTAATAAATTATTTAAAGGCCATGGCATTCCTTTTCTTTTTACCCTCACAACCTAAAATGGTGCACATTTCATAACAAGTATACAGTAAGTGCTTTTTGAATGCATGAACAAATGAGTAAATAAGTGGATGAACAGATGATTATAAATAAATGCAGGCTGCCTTTGAGTCCATTCACTGAGAATTTCCAAAGTATTAATCTACACAAAGCTCAAAAAGGAAATATAAGTTTTGAGACAGTAATTAAACATCAATTACCATCCATCTGAATGAGTAGCTCAGACTTGACTCTGCGACTTGCTTCGTGCTCATCAGAGGTCCCTCTTCGACTGCAGATAGAATCTATCTCATCAATGAAGATCGTAGTGGGGGCGTAAAATCTAGCCTTTGTGAAAATATGTTAAAGGAATCATTTGATTATCTCATAAAACAATCTGAATATTTAAAAATAGTGCCATTTCCTCCTAATATCATGGTTAAAAAAGAGAAGTTTCTCACTGCTTTAATGCCACCATTTGGTTATTCATATAAAAAAGGAAATTTCTAAAAATAAAAGGTAAGTTATATGGTTGGCTAAGTCCAGTGACAAATAAATGGGGATTTTTAGTACTATTCTTTCTATTATTCTGTTTGAAACTTTCCATAATACAAAACATTTTTAAAAGACAAGTCATCAATCTCTTTCCTCAAATAAGCATTCTTAACTATTGCAAAACCCTTATGAAAAGAAACCAACTTTAATGATAGATCAATATCTAACTCATTTTTAAAATATATATTAAAATACACTTCTGCTCAACCATCTCACTAGAGATCCAGAAATGTCAGTCACACCACACACATTTCCAAAGTCTCTTTGACTCTCGTTGGATAGGATGCCAAAGAGCCTTCTTTTATCTTAGGGAGGAAGATACATCAAAGACACACTGACAATTCCAGAAACCCCACCACACCATATCTTATTAGTCTGCCAAGAACTACTTATTAAACTACAACGACACCTGCCATAGATGAGTGGATCTAGATTTATAGGGATACCATTGCTTATACCAAAAGTACTTTGAAATCCAAATATATTATCACTCACCATTTCAAACAACAGACGGACTAATTTCTCAGATTCACCTCTATATTTGGATGTCAGTGTAGAGGAGGAAACATTGAAGAATGTTGTGCCACATTCAGTGGCAACAGCTTTAGCTAGCATGGTCTTACCAGTGCCTGGGGGTCCAACCATCAGCACACCCTGAAATTTCAAAAGATGTAAATGATTTATCAGATTAAAATACTTTCTTATAAAATATCAGCTATTAAGTAGAGGGAAATTTTCCCGTATCATTTTATAGATAGAAAAAAATGAAGATTTCACAAAATGTCTCAAATCAGAGCTACTCAGAGATGGGTTAACAAAGGGCCTAGACAACAAGAAATCTTCTTATACATTCAGAGAGAACCTACCCAACTTTCCTAAGCCTGGCAGAAGATAAATATGCATAGTCTTAAATACCACTCAAGAGTAACTGCTCTGTGTAAGCAAAAAAAAAAAATAAGATTAGAAGCCTATCTTCCACAACACATTATAATATACAGCTTTTAATCAAAAAGAAGAATCCATTCTCAATTAATACAGTAACTAAAATCTAGTAGTAATTCAAACATAATCAAATTAGCTAACATTTTATCAGTTTAATGTGCTAGATAATAGTTTATAAAAAATACTGTTACTAATAAAAAGAGCTACTAAATATGGACCAAAAGTGAAATTGTAGTTATTCCTCACTTTGGAAAATAAATAAGCAGAAAGGTATTCTATAAAAAGAAATCAATGAGGAGTAAAGAATATTTGAGAAGACTAATTCTCTAGTCTTGAAGACTAATAGATTCTTAACACTTACTTCACTATCCATTTTTAATGGAAGCTCAGATCATAGTTAACACCACGTTTCTTTTGCATAATAGTTGGTGATATCAAAAGGAATTCTGATCATTTGTTAATTTAGTTTAATAAGCTAGGGATATCAACTTTGAAAGCTATATGGCTCATCAAAGTTTCATAACTACATTCAGAAACTAGCTATAGAATCTTGATACCCAGAACAAACAGGGATCACCAGGATTTAAAACACTAGTTTTATTAAAAACTTTGTGCTTTTCAAGGAGCCTTTAACTGTGCATGAGATTGCTATTTTGAAAACTACCAAAACAACTAAAGGTATAGGCATAGCGATAGCCAAGTTCATACTTCTCTTTCTAATGGCCCCTCCCTTTTCTAACATTAGATGTGGTACAATATTTATACTTCTGAACTCATCATGACATTACTCTTTTGATTACCTCATCTATTTCCTGTATTTCCTTCTCTATTGGCTCTTTCCCCTTAGTACAGCGGTTCTCAACCTGTGGGTCACGACCCCTTTGGCGGTCAAACGACCCTTTCACAGGGATTGCCTAAGACCATCCTGCATATCAGATATTTACATTATGATTCATAACAGTAGCAACATTACAGTTATGAAGTAGCAACGAAAATAATTTTATGGTTGGGTCACAACATGAGAAACTGTATTTAAAGGGCCAGAAGGTTGAGAACCACTGCCTTAGTATATAAACATATTTAAATCTGTCCCATTTTTAAATAATTCTTTGCTTAATTTCAAATCCTCTAGCTACTGTATACCTCTCCTTCCCTCTCAGCTAGCCTTCTTAAAGAAATGGCTTAAGCTTACTATTGCTTCTTCACGAGCTACTATCTGGCTTCTGCCTCCACTACTTCACTAAAAATACCTATTTATTAATCCACAAGTCACTTTTCAACTCACATGTTCTTTCTCTCTGACCTCGATGTTGCTGATACTTGGTATTCATTCCCCCCTTCCTGAAACCCATCTTTTCGGGGTTGGTTCTAGGACACTGCTCTTTCCTGATACTACTTCATCATGACTATCTTCAGTGTCTTCAGATCTCCTCTTCGCCCTGCACTTTACATTCCCAAAGCAATTCTAAATCTTTTGTTTTCTTTTATAAACTCCTTGAACAATTTCATCCACATGCATATTATAAACCACCATTTATATCTTACAATTTTAACTCACTCTATTTTAAGCTCCAGACCTCTATTTCCAATTACCTGCTGAGCATTTACCTAAACATATTTTGTCCCTATTTAAATCTGTTCCTTTTCTCAATTTCCCATATCAGTTCATTGTACCCTATCTATCTAATAATAGGGTAATACGCAAACTGGTGAGGACTCCATCACATAATGACCAAACAGCAGGGACCTGAGGCTGCATGGCATCTGGCCAGGGCGGGGGACCTCAGGCTGTGCCCCCCGCCAAGCGGGGCTTTATGGGGGACCTGATATTGAGACCCACACCTGGTGCCGGGTTGGGGGACCTGAGGCTGCACCCCCTGCCCAGAGGGGCTTGATGGGGGTGGGGCAGGCCGGGACTGGGTCTCCTGCGATTTCAAAGTGCGTGCAGGTGGGTGGGGACTTAACTCTGGGTCCCGTGGTGCGCCCCAGACTCTGACAGGAGGGAGATTTCATATACATTTTACTAATTTTCTTTCATCTCTGACACTTCTATTATAGAGAAAGGGCAAATAGCAATATTAAAAAATTTCCTCTAATTAATTCCCTTTTAATGTGCACAAATTTCATGCACCAGGCCACTAATCTAATCTAATAAAAAAAAAATAGAAACATGCAAATTGACAGTACCTTCACTACACCCCAAGCCACGCCCACCAACCAATCAGAGCGACTATATGCAAATTAACCCAACAAAGATGGCAGCCGGCAGCCATGGAGCTGGAGCAAGCAGGAGGCTTGGTTGCCGCAGCGATGGAGGAAGCCAAGCATCCTTCCTGCTCTAGTCGGCTGTGGCCTCCACAAAGGCAACAAAGTTTCAATTATAGAAGATAAATAAATCCCAGATACCTGCTTCCAGCCAGCCTCCACTGGGAGCTTGGGTGTTTGGGGGCTGTGGCCAGCCTGCAAACAGCCATCAGCCCTTCACCCAGGCTGGCCAGGCACCCCAGCAGGGACCCCCACCATGAAGGGGCCATGGCCAGCCTGCAAATAGCCAGCAGCCCCTCGCCCAGGCTGGCCAGGCACCCCAGTGGGGACTCCCACCCTGAAGGGGCTATAGCCAGCCTGTAAACAGCCATCAGCCCCTCACCCAGGCTGGCCAGGCACCCCAAGGGACCCCCACCCTGAAGGGGCTGTGGCCAGCCTGCAAACAGCCATCAGCCCCTCACCCAGGCTGGCCAGGCACCCCAGCGGGAACCCACCCTGATCCAGGACACCCTACAGGGAAAACCAGCCGGCCCCCACCAGTGCACCAGGCCTCTATCCTATATAATAAAAGGGTAATATGCAAATTGACCCTAACAGTAGAATGACTGGGAATGACTGGTCACTGTGACACACACTGACCACCAGGGGCCAGACGCTCAATGCAGGAGCTGTCCCCTGGTGGTCAGTGCGCTCCCACAGGGGGAGCTCTGCTCAGACACAAGCCAGGCTAATGGCTGCCAGCACAGTGGTGGTGGTGGGAGCCTCTCCGGCCTCCTCAGCAGCGCTAAGGATGTCCAACTGCAGCTTAGGCCTGCTCCCTGCTGGCAAGTGGACATCCCCTGAGTGCTCCCGGGCTTCCAGAGGGATGTCTGACTGCCAGCTTAGGCCCAATCCCCTGGGGAGAGGGCCTAAGCCTGCAGGTGGTCATCCCCCGAGGGGTCCAACTGCAAGAGGGCACAGGCCAGGCTGAGGGAACCCCCCGAGTGCAGAAATTTTTGTGCACCGGGCCTCTAGTCTCTCATAAACCCACCCATTTGTTCATTTAGCCAAATAATGGATGCCTTAATGCAGGTCCTCATGATTTGGCTAGACTACTACTGCAATAGCCTCCTGACCAGACTCCTCATCTATATGCAATCTATGCCACCTCCAATCTATCTTCCATACTGCTGCCACGGTGATCTTTCACATTTGCAAATCGCCCTCCTGCTGAAAACTTACAGGTCTCCTCATGAAGGTAGGTTATAGCTACTTTAAAACTCCTTTAAATACCTATTTTAAGACCTTATTCTCTCTTTGAAATATTGTTTTAGAAGTTATAATAAAGGGAAAATGTATGGTAATATGTTCCCCAAATTAGATAAATCTGTAACAGTCTATTGAAGTCTTTAAGTTGTGAGAAGCAATGGAAATGCCATGGTGCCCCAGCTACTTGTGTAAACAAACAGGAGCAAGGATTGAGAAAAGAAACAGACCTTCTCAGCTAATTCAGGAGGGTAAAGAAAGACTACTCTTTTGCTGCACTCTACTGTAAGAATAAAGAAAGGCTCTGCCTATGTTAAGACCTACGTTTCAGACAGCAGCTGTTGGAAGGGTTTTTCAATATGTTAACAGGAAAACACTAGACTTAGGAAGAACTAGTTTTAGGCAGGCTTTACATTCTAAAGCAGAGGGCAAGCTGAAAGGAAACACACAACCCTGGCTGGTTTGACTCAGTGGTTAGAGGGTTGGCCTGTGGACCAAAGGGTCATGGGTTTGATTCTGGGTCAAGAGCACATACATCGGTTGCAGGATCAATCCCTGGCCCTGGTTGGGGCACATCCGGGAGGCAACCAATCAATGTATCTCTCTCACATTGATGTTTCTCTCTCTCTCTCTCTCTCTCTCTCTCTCTCCCCCTTCCTCCCTCCCCTCCCCTCTCTCTAAAAAGTCAATGGAGCCCTAGCCGGTTTGGCTCAGTGGATAGAGCGTCAGCCTGTGGACTCAAGGGTACCGGGTTCAATTCCGGTCAAGGGCATGTACCTTGGTTGCGGGCACATCCCCAGTAGGGGGTGTGCAGGAAGCAGCTGATCGATGTTTCTCTCTCATCGATGTTTCTAACTCTCTATCCCTCTCCCTTCCTCTCTATAAAAAATCAATAAAATATAGTTTTAAAAAGTCAATGGAAAAAAAATCCCTGGGTGAGGATTAAAAATAATAATAATAATAATAATAATAATAATAATAATAATAATAATAAAAGAAACACACGTTCTGATTATGTCTGAGATGAAGTGATCAAAATAATTAGTGAGAAATATGTCAACTTTTAGAAAGGTATTTATATGATCAAACTTTTATTATAAAAGACTATTATGATTACTGTTTACTTTGCTTGTTAACTTATTTACAGAAATAGACATCTAGAAAATTCTTAAAACTAATCTCTAGCTGAGCAACCCTGAGTAAAGTGACATAATTAAAGACTATAGTTTCCATACTCCAAGCCCTTCTCCTGTCATGCAGAGATTGCACAACGCAACTAAAAATTCAAATCCAGGAATTTGGGAAAAATACAAACTTCCCCCAACCTTTACAACCTGAGTTAATAAACACATATAGAAACTACAATGCTGTCTTTCATTATCATGCAAGCAGCCTTTTCATACCTGTCATTTTAATAAATTCTCACCTTCCAGGGCCTTCTAATCCCTTTGAAGAAGTCAGGCATCCACATGGGAAGAACCACAGCTTCCCTTAGCAACTTCTTAGCTTCTTCCAGATCTGCTATGTCATCCCTTTGTAAGAACAGCAAAGTTTCATGTTTATTCAAAGATGGCTTTGATTAATGATCAATACTAATTCTTTTTTTTAACTTATAAAATTACTAGAGGCCTGGTGCATGAATTTGTGCACGAGTGGGATTTCTCAGCCTGGCCGATGATTGGGGCCCATAGGGGCTGCAGGAGGTGGCTGGGAGGAGGGGCTGTGGGAGGTTGGCCAGCCGGCCAGGAGGAGCTGCGGGAAATTGGCTGGTGGGTTCAATGGGGGCCATCGGGGCGGGCCAGCCAGGGGGAGGGGCTGTGGGAGGTTGACTGGCCGGCCATGGAAGGTTGGCTGTGGGAGCGCACTGACCACCAAGGGGCAGCTCCTGCATTGAGCATCTGCCACCTAGTGGTCAGTCTACTGGTTGTACTGTCATTCAGTCACTTAGTCTTTTACATACACTGAGTGGCCTGATTATTATGACCACCTGACATTTGTAGGCAAATTAGCTATAATTCTGCGCTGAAGTTGCTAGAGGGCCAGACCATTATAAATAGGGAAGCAGGTTGTTTACCACGACAGAAGTGATTTTTTTTCTGAACATATGGGTAAACAACGCGATTTAACAGCCTTTGAACGTGGGATATATTTGCACGTGAGTGGCCAGATTATTATGACCACCCCATCAGTACTTCGTTGGGCCACCTTTTGCCTTCAATACTGCGGCGATTCTTCTTGGCATTGACTCCATGAGATGTTGAAAGGTGATGTGAGGAATCTGACACCATGCCCGATGAATAGCACTGTCCAGTTCTGTGAGATTTGATGGTTGTGGAACCAGCTGCCTGATGGCTCTTTTAACTTCACCCCACAAATGCTCAATTGGATTGAGATCTGGTGCTTGTGGGGGCTGCCTAAGCAAGGTAAAGTCTCCCTCATGTTCTTGAAACCACTCCTGCACAATATGAGCACCATGGCATGGCGCACTGTCTTGTTGGAAGAAGCCATCTCCATTGGGATAAACCATCAACATGATAGGATGAACCTGATCAGCAACGATACTTAGGTATGTTGTGCTATTCAGACGTTGTTCCACATGAATTAAAGGGCCCAAATCATGTCAGGAAAATATGCCCGAACCATAACACTGCCCCCACGAACTTGAAGGATTGTACTCATGCATGTGGGGTGCATGTTTTCATGCTGTTTCCGCCAAATTCTCACTCTGCCACCTGCATGATGCAACTGGAAACGTGATTCATCAAACCACATGACTTTTTCCAGTGCTCGACTATCCAATCCTTGTGTTCCTGTGCGAATTGGAGACGTTTTATCTTGGTAACTGCAGACAGCAAAGGTGTTCGAACGGGCCTTCCCATAAGATGCAGTGTATGGCTAATGTGCCTACAAACGTCAGGTGGTCATAATAATCTGGCCACTCAGTGTATATAGATTCTTAAGAACATTATTCTAATTCTAATTGCATAAAATTTGATCAGTGATCAGATAACATTCCAGTTATTAATTAGAACATGTTATTCAATTAACAATCTCTATCAGTTATGTCATCAATATGTTAAATTTTATAACATGTCTTGGTTATATTTTGAAACAAGGACTGTCCTGTCAATTCCATTCAGTCATATTATGGATGAAGTCATAAACAGAAGATTAACAGCTAAAAGAGAAGACTCACACCAAGCCAACCCTATAACTTGTCTTCTCTGCTACTTTAATTCAAGAACTGAAGACACTAACCAATGAATGCTAAGATTCCTAGACACAATATCTCTCTCAAGGGCTTCCACCAGATCCTTATCATATCCAGCAGCATCGAATTTTGGAATTTCACCATCACTCACACCATCTTGCATATTTTTTCTTCCCTGGAGACAGGTATAAAAAAAGTACTGGTCAATAACAACATAATTTTAACTGGAATCATTAAGCTATAAAAAGTACAACAATCATTTAAAAATAATTTTTGGTTATTTTAAGATAGTGTTTTCTTATTACCCAAATGCCATCCTCTCCTTTTTAATTCATCAGAAACAGATGAACTGGCCTGCTTTACTATACATTTCTTCAAATTTACATTCTTGCGGGGAGAGCTGCAGGTAAGTAAGACTAAAATGATCCTTGCAAAATACCCCTGAATTAGTGGCTGCCGGGGATTTCCACCAGAAAATATTGAGAACGCAAATGCAGAGGAAGAAAGTTTACTGAAAACTTACTGTATATCAAGTAGCTCATATATATTTCCTCATTTAATACAACTATAAGGTAAGTATTCCTATCTTTATTTTTACAGATTATCTTGGACTCAAAAAGATTAAGTAACTTAATCAAATTCACAATTCTTAAATGTCAGAGTAGAGATTTTAGCTCAGGTCTTCCTGACTCCTCAAACCCATGCCTTATCCACAGCATCAGACCACTTCATGTCTGGCTGAGCCAGCTTAAAGCTTAGGAGAGGGTTGTGTATGGCCAAAAGAACTGGGTCTAAATTTCATCTCACAAAGCCTTTTTTCCCTGTTGCTGTAAGTACTCCCTCAGGATGCAGTTTCTGCCTAGTAAAGTCCTTGGGCCACGTCATAAAGTCACTGCAATGACAATGATAAAAGAACCTTTTTAAATTAGTCTTATTAAGACCATTAAAGCAATATACCTACCCAAATTCTTTATCTAATAATATGGTAGCTTTTAAAAAAGTATTATATACTATAGTTTCTATGGGGTTCTGCCAAGGTTGACTGAACTGTGAAGAACTTTAAAGGAAACATGCTCAGCCCTGGCTGCTGTGGCTCCATTGGTTGGGCATAGTTCTTTGCACCAAAAGGTTGCCGGTCCAATTCCTGGCCAGGGCACATGCCAGGGTTGTGGGCTTGATCCCCATGTAAGGGTATGCAGGAGGCTCTCACATTGATATTTCTCTCTCTCTCTCCCTCTCCATTCCTCTCTCTCTAAAAAGCAATAACAATAATTTTTTTAAAGAAACTTTGCCAGAGACAGTTCAGCCACTGGAACTGCTTCAGTATACAGAGCCAAATACCTCCACAGAGCTTCAGCCTCATTATTACTGTCTAATACAAAAATAAAATGGGAAAATGGGGAAAAAATGAGTCAATTTTATAAACTCAATATGGAGAGAGACTAGGATGAACCTCTTCTACCATAGATACTTCATCAGAGATAAGCCATAGTTGAGAGGAGACTAAATGGTTCCCTTTGGTAAATGTTCTAATTCTTTATGCCATCTGGTAACTCACCAAACAGTATTATAGTGACTTGACCAAAATATGAATAATTTACTGTTTCTGGGTAGAATCGTGGCTACAATATTAAACTAAATTTTCAGAAAGATTCTTCTATTTCAGCTGACAGACACCAATATTGACATTATTTAAAGGAATAATTTTCTGGCTTACCTATACAGCAAATAAAACATCAATGAATTCAAAATAATCTCAGCCTAGTATCATATTTTATAATACACATAGGCCAAGGCTATAAGGTCATATTCAAACTAATCAGTGGGAACACTCTGTAATCACTTTAAAGCTTTCTAGAAATAAATAACCTAACAGAATGTAACAGAAACTAATATACCTGGGACTTAACCAGCCTTCATATGACACTATAATCTGAGACTAACCAAAAGTAAGTATTTAAAAAATGTTAGCACACAGCCATTTTGATATAAATAATCAAGTGGGGTAGGGAGGACTTGTAAACACTGCCACAGGAAAAGAACAGCTGGACACTTTCCTGAAAGTATGAGGAATCATTGGATTTTAAGGACAATAAATACGTGAGCATCTATGCCCAGCACGTTTTATTGATCACTAAGTTTTAAATTAGTGAATGGAAACACCTTATCTGCTCTCACCAAGCATCTATCTAATGGGAGAAACAAGTAATAAGTAAATAAAAGCAAATCACATAGAATTATAAGCTGAAGTGCTATTAAATGCTGAGTGATCAGTGCGGCTAAAAGGAATAGGTTGGAAAGACAGGCAGAGACAGCTCACCTGGGCCCCCATAAGCCCAGGGAAAGGGTGTGGATTTACTCTGAGTGCATGGGGAAATTTTTGAAACATGATGAGCAAGGGAATGACAGGATCTGCTTTACATTTTTTGTTTGTTTTTTGTTTGTTTGTTTGTTTTGCTTTACATTTTCACATGACCCTCCAGCTGCTATGTAGAAAGATGGGTGGGAGGAAAAGTAGAAGTGAATAAATAAAAGCCTGTTGCTGTACTCAAGGCCGGCCATTCCATCCACAGAAGAGGAAATGAAGGAATAAGCCAGTCTACAGACCGGCCCTAGAATCCAAAGTTCCTCAGAGGTAGAGATGAGACATGAATACAAATTAAGCCCAAAGAGGATTCAAACGGCTTTTTCAAACCAAAATGGTGAGGTTATTTAAATAAACAAATTTAGGAAAACTGAAAATAAATAATTAATTTGCTTACATTGGGAAATCAACACAATGGGTGACAGTTATCTGCCATAACAAATGGATAAATTGAAACAGGGATTTCAAATATAAGTAACCAAGATTGCAGTTAACCAGCTAGAGTAACCACAGTACATAAACGAAACACTTTTCAGGCAATAAAGCTAACCTCACTCAAGATATTACCTGTACAGTTTATACTAACAATACTAATTGCAATGTCACTGAAATGATCTTAGAATTATTTGTTTAGGTTTTCACAGTAATTGAAAATAAAGTCTACATTGGCAAGAATTTGATATTTAGCATGAAGACTAGTGTACTTTCTTCTCATTAAAGCAAAATATTTTATTTATTTTATTTATTTATTTTTATTGATTTCAGAGAGGAAGAAAGAGAAACATCAATGATGAGAGAGAATCATTGATTGGCTGCCTCCTGCACTCCCCACACTGGGGATCGAGCTCACAAACCAGGCATGTGCCCTGACCAGGAATCAAACAGTGACATAAGCACTAAGCAAAATACTTTAGATTCTTTTTAGTAGTTTTATCTAAATTACTTGTGTCGAGAAAGATTTGTTAAGGATCATCCATTAGTATTTTAATCATTCCGTTTGAGAAAAATGACACTAAAGTTAACAAGAAACACAATATATTATAGAGTCAATGACACAGCTGGCCTAAAATGTGAGTAGTTTTTTGCATTTTATTGTGTGCCTTTTATTGTGTGCTTTCATTGGCAGATGAAGTACAATGTGGCCAGTTACTAGCTCAAATCTTGCACTTTAAGAGAAATACTGACAAGCAAATTATACCCAGAGAAGGATGGAGAATGATAAAAGGTTCAAAGCCATGTCATATGCAGAAGGACCAAAGATACCAGAAACATTTAAGCTAAAGAAGAAAATGCTAATGAAGCAAAACAACCAACTAACCTATTTTCCTCTACTTATTCTATACTAGAGGCCTGGTGCATGAATTCATGCATGGGTGGGGTCTGGCCGACCCTGCCGCTGATAGGGGTGGGGGCGCCAATAGGGGCCTGGCCGGCCAGGGTGGGAGGGGCCACGGGAGGTTGGCTGGCCGGCCCCGCCTCCCATCAGAGGGGGCCAGGAGGGGGCCAATTGGGGCCACATTGCGCATCAAAGCAACCAGTCATTCCAGTCGTTCCAGTGTTCTGGTCGCTTGGCTTTTATATATATAGATTCCTTCAAAGGAAAAAACCAGGCCAATATAAAGCAACAGATGAAGTAAATTTCAGATCAGCAGAAGAAAGTATTTTCTAACAATGAGTTCTGTCCAACAAAAGTCATCTCTTTTGTTGTGTAGTATTACCCACCATCAGAATTTCGGGCTAGTTAGTAATAAAAACTGTGTCCCACAGTGGTTTTTATTACTAACTAGCAATGTATAGCCTTAATTATAGCTGACCTTTGGTTCTTTCCATAAAGCCACTGCCTCCACTTGCCCACTTATTCATCTGTTTTTTGAATTCAATAGCCCAAAGCATGTGCAAAATTTCTTGAAAATCTCACTTTTCTTTTTAAGAAGTGATCTGTATTCGTATCATGTCTGAGTTAGTTCCCCCTTAGCTAACAGTTGTACACTGCCTACTCTGTGCCAGGCATGATTCTCAACACCTGACATAACTATCTTAAAGGCAGGTACTCTATGAGTCAGGTTTTCTTATTATTTCCATCTCATAGCTGAGAAAACTAAGGTTCAGAGAGGATAAGTAAATTGCTCCAGGACAACAGCTAGATCCTAGGCAGTCTGTCTCCAGAATCAGTGCTTTTAACCACCTGGTACACAATGACATCCTGCTGCACACTGTGAGCTACTCCTACCCCAGCGTGAGAAGCACACACAGGAAAAGTCAGACAAGATCTCTAAACTGCATCCCACTTTGATACTTCATTATTTTACAAAAAAACACAATAGGTTGATAAATGTAGAATGGTGCTTTCTAATTTCAGTGTTGTGCCCTGCACTGAAGTGTTAATACAAAATACATTTATGCTGAAATAATTAATTCATAGCATTCCGCATACTTATCGATATATGTGGTCTTTCAGCAATATTTACAAATGCTTTCTATGTGCCAGGCACTATTCTAAGTACTGGGGAAGAACTATGACCCAGACAGACAAAAACCCCTGAGCTCATAAGGCACATATCCATGTTAGGGAACACAATATATAAATAAGTAAAACAATTAGGGACAAAACAGCAAGTAACTATTACTGTAATCTAATACAATAAGGTAAAAAAAAAAAAAAACAAGTAAAGCAAAAACCAACACTATAAATTAGCTATCATCAGAAAGAATTTGTGGAGTGATTTAATATCCAAAGGACAGAACAAAGTATTTCTTAAAAGCGAGTCACTAAAAATACAAATGGCCAATAATCATAAAAGAACATTCAACTCATAGGTTATCAGTTAATATGCTGGCAAAATCGCATGAGATATGATTACACCCATGAGATATGATTACACCCACGAGAAACAGACATTATCAAATACTGGTGAGGATGTAGAGCAACTAGAAGTTTCATACTCTGCAAATATGAGTGTAAATTTGTAAGGACATTTTGGAAAACTATCTGGTGTTACCTACCGAAGTTTAACATATACATATCCTATGAGCCATCTATTGCACTTGTACATATATGCTCACTAGAAATGCTCACACATACGCACCGAAGGAGAAGTATAAAACTATCCAAAGCAACATTACTACTAATAGTTCCAAACTAAAAGCAATCCAAATATCCACTAACAGTGAAACAAATTTAACTGTGGCATAATACTGCATATTAATGAAAATAAACAAATTTCAGATACATGCAACAACATGGAAGAATCATCGACATATGTTGAGCAAAAAGCCATATCAAAAAGAAATACTTAACTGAACTGTACACCAAGTTTCAAAATAGGCACAACTAATTTATGGTATCAGAAAACAGAATAGTGGTTACCTTTGGAAAGAAGTGGCAAAATAGTGATTACTTTGGGGAGGAAAGTGGCGGGGACCCGAAAAGACCATGAATGTGGTTTCTGAGGAGCTAAGTGCTCTGTTCTTGATCTCTGAATGACAGTTACATAGATTACACAATAGTTACAGTGGGTTACATGCATTGCTGTGCTCAAGCTGATTCTTACTGGTTTGTAAGAACTATTATTAAATTTTCAGGAATTTTGAGAGCCAGCTATAAATTTAATAAAAATTAAATTACACCAACTTGGACTAAATTATATTAAAAACAAAGGTAATAGCCCTAGCCAGTTTGTCTCAGTGGCTAGAGCGTCGGCCTGCAGACTGAAAGGTCCTAGGTTTGATTCTGGTCAAGGCACATGCCCAGGTTGTGGGTTCAATCCCCAGTTGGGGGGCATGGAGGAGGCAGCCAATCAATGATTCTCTCTCATCATTGATGTTTCTCTCTCTCTCTCTCTCTCTCTCTCTCTCTCTCTCTCTCTCTCTCTCCCTCCCTCCCTCCCTCCCTCCCTCCCTCTCCCTCCCTCTCTGAAATCAATTAAATAAATAAATAAATACCAAGGTAATAGTCATAACTCTTCACTTCTCATTATTTAATGATTACCTATGTATGTGAGGTTACTTTAATCTATTGCATCATTATGGTGGAAACACTACAGAATGGTAGGCTTCTGCCCATCTCATCTCTATCAAGTTCAGTGACATCAGGTGGGTAGCCTGAAATGAGTCATAGTGGAAGTATTTATACCATAGGAAACAGAAAACGCTACAAATCAGGGTTTGATTTCTTGTTAACTGTCTAGTCTCAAAAAAGTAATTGAGGAAAATGTTAATAACACAGATGAACTTAAAAGTGTTTCATTTCTATAGTTGTTACACTGTAAATAGCACAAAAAATTAAGGAATTATTTTTCCAGTATTTGAAAATTATCTGATTCATCAAAATTGTTGAAATATGAGTGAAGTTCCAAAATGTTTCTGTTGTTTTACTTTCATCTTACTCATTAACAAAAACAAATTATCAACCAGCATTCATGTCAAACTACATTCCTATTCATCTTTCCATTGTAGCCACAAGCTGGCTATAGATACAAGAATTGAACAAAGGCACTCTCTGAGAGTCCACTGACTTTATAACACTTACAATAAAGAGTATTCTCCATTTTATTATTTGTAAATTACATGCTGCACATCCTCAGTATCAGTCAAATTTATAATACACTTGTGTGTGAATATGTATTTGTGTGTATATACACATACACACCTTATTTTTAATTTTTTGGAAAAGCTATTATTAAATTTCCCAGTATACTAATGGTTGGATGACCATTCATCAAATAGTACCCTTATAATTTATGCACTTTCCTTATAATTTGTGCACTTTCCTTTAATAATAATAAAAAGTTTTAAAGTCAGTATGTGTATAATCACCAAACAACAGCTCTTAAAGAATACTCCAATCGAGTCTACAACACCCCTCCATTTCACACATCCCTAGACTTAGTCATAAGAAGGAAAGTATTCAAAAATGGATGTTTGCTATATGTAATTTAATGAAATGAAGTCCTGTAAGTTTGATAATTTTAAATTAAGTCTCTGAATATAATTTGTCAAACTTTAATTTGAATTCCATTTAAAAACATACACAGCTTTAATCATAAGACCATAAAAGCACAGCTCATTTCACTAAGAGTTAATTAACCATAAAGACAAAGTCTTAAAAATACTCAAGAATCAGAGTTGAATGAATTAAATTTATTTTTGGTAACAACAGAAAAACATTCGTTCTGACAACTAATATCTCATAGACTATCCTTTTTAAATTAAAAAAATGCATGTTAGAAGTGAGATGGCAGTACTGCATCCTCCCAAACCACATCAAAATTACAACTAAAGTACAGAACAACCATCAGAACCACCAGAAATTTGGCTGAATGTAAGTCCTACAAATAGAGAAGTAAAGAAGAAAACACATCAAGACTGGTAAGAGGGGTAGAGGCACAGAACGAGCTGGTCTGATACCCACTGATACCCACGTGTGGCGTATTTTTAATCAGGAGAAATATATTGGCTGAGGAGGCCTCCCGTGAACAGCAAGGGGGTCCCAGTTCCACACCAAACCCATCAGTCCAGGGTTCTAGGGCCAGGAAGAGAATTCCCATAACTTTGGACAATAACAACCAGCAGGGAGTGTGGCTGAGTGACATGGAGGCTGACAGAGTCTCAGGAAGTCCCTCTTAAAGAGGCAGTGCACGGGCTTACTCAGACTCACTCTCTCACTGGGGCAGTAACATGAAAGGATCCAGGGATATACCGGGAGAAATGTTTTTTTGCCTGGGTGGAAGGCAGTTGCCCCACCCTATTGGAAAACTACTTGCCCACTAAGGCCAGCCGTGGGCAAACTACGGCCCGCGGGCCGGATCTGGCCCGTTTGAAATGAATAAAACTAAAAAAAAAAAAAGACCATACCCTTTTATGTAATGATGTTTACTTTGAATTTATATTAGTTCACACAAACACTCCATCCATGCTTTTGTTCCAGCCCTCCAGTCCAGTTTAAGAACCCACTGTGGCCCTCGAGTCAAAAAGTTTGCCCACACCTGTTCTAAGGCCCATTAAGAGACTGAAAATAACAACCAACCTCCAGGCAGAAACAACTAACCACCCTGTTAGAAAATCTCTCCCCCCACATGTGGACATAGCCTGAGGCTAACTCAAGGCTGAATACAATCAGTCTGCAGTCAGAGGATGGTCTCTGGAGACTTAAGAGTATTTGTCTAATCTAATTAGTCAGAAACAGCATTAGACATTGTCTTGCACTAGAGATTGGGCGGCATAGCAGATATACCTAATACATAGTCACAAACTCAAACAGGAAGCCAAATGGAGAGAGACATAAAAACCAACCCCCAAATGAAAAAACAAGAGAATTCTCCAGAAGAGCTAAATGAAATGGAGATAAGAAATTTATCAGATAAGAAATAAAGTTCAGAATCATGATGGTAAAGGTGCTCAAAAGCATGAAAAATATATATAGTAACTATGAAAAATGACAGAGCCCTAATAAAGAACACAGTGGAAGGGATACACAGCAGATTAGGAAAAGTCGAGGATCAGATAAGTGAATTAGAAAACAGGGTAGAAAAAAAATCACTCAATCAGAGAACCAAAAAGGAAAAAAAAATTGAAAGACAGGAAGACAGCTTAAAGGAGCTGTGGAACAACATGAAACGTAACAATATTCACGTAATAGGTATGCCTTAAGGAGAAGAAAGTGAGCAAAGGGTAGGAAATGTGTTTAAAGAAATAATGGCAGAAAACTTCCCTAACTAGGTGAAAGAAAAAGTCACACAAGTACAGGAGGCACAGAGAGTCCCAAGCAAAAAGAAGGCAAACAGGTTTCCTCATGCCAAGACACATCATAATTAAAATGCCAAAAAATTAAAGATAAAGAGAGACTCTTAAAGGAGCAAAAGAAAAGCAATTTATTACCTTCAAAGGTGCTCCCATAAGGCTGTCAGATAATTTCTCATTAGAAACTCTACAGGCCAGAATGGAATGGCATGAAGTATTCAAGGTAATGAAAAGCAAGGGTCTGGAACCAAGATTACTATATCCAACCAAGGCAATCATTGAAAATAGATGGTGAAATAAAGAGCTTCCCAGACAAAAAAGGCTAAAGGAGTTTATAACCACCTAACCAACACTGCAAGAAAAGCTAAAGGAACTGCTATAATGAGAAGAGAGAGAGATAGAGAGAGAGAAAAAAACATAGGTAAATAGAAGTAAAATGTCGATAAATGAGAAACCAAGATGGTGGCATAGGTAAACACCTGAAATTGCTGCCTCACACAATCACTTCACAAATACAACTAAAAGACAAAACGGACATCACCCAGAACCACTGGAAGGCTGGCTGAGTGGAAATTCTACAACTAAAAGGAAAGAGAAAAGCACACTGAGACTCAGAGGAGGTGCGGAAGTAAAGTGCAGAGGTACAGAGGCATGCACGTGGAAAGGGCTGGCAACTGAGGATGTGATTGTCTTTTACAATTGGGAGAGAGATACAAGCTCTGAACTCCAGTTCCAGGCGAGTCTCTGGGGACCCAGACTCATACGGGGAGAAACTGGACTGTCTGGCATCGGGCAGAACTTGTGGGCGGCTTTCTCTCAGAGGTGCTTGCAGCGATTACCGCAGGACACTGAGATCTGGGACCTCTTAGGGCAGGGCTGAGGATCAGCCATAGCTGTTTTCTCTGCCCTGTTGATTCTCTGAGACCCCACTCCACCCAAGCTGCGAGCAGAGGCTTTTGCATATGAATGGCCTGGCCCTTTGCAATCTAAAATTACCTAACAAACTGCAGCTGGGTCAGAGAGACCCAGAACATCCAAAAGAAGGCCCAAGGTCCCAGGCCCCACAGAAGCTTGCATTGCTTCACAACTGGGCCTTATCTGGGCACCTCCAAACCCCAAACAAAGAAGAGGAATCTGCAGATCTCTCTGTAGCTCCTGCTGGGTAGCCTCAGGCAGAAGCTAAATTAGCACCTCCTTAGATCCAAGAGCCAGTGTACCCAGTGGTCAGAGTGGGACCATCCAAATTACAACTCCTCAGATCCATAAAGGACACACTCAGGGGGCAGACTCAGTGAGCACCAAAGCCCCACTGAAGCAAGTCTTGCCCCAGAAGGGTGTCTTCAGCACAGAAGTTCTCCCGCCGTAGACAGAGCTGATTCTCACAGCCAATTGGCCTGGAGGTCAATTCCTCCCAGTGATACCTACAACAATCAAGGCTTAACTACAAGACAGTGCACAAAGCCCACAAAGGGGTCTACCAAGAGTGTCCACCTTAGGTAATTGGGGAGGCTTAGCCACTGGGCCCTATTGGACACCTAGCACAGAAAGCCACTCTATCAACACAGGGAAGCAGCCAAAATGTGGAGACAAAGAAACAGGTCACAAATGACAGAAATGGAGGAAGGCAAACTACTGGATATAGAGTTCAAAACCACGGTTATAAGGTTTTTCAAGAATTTTCTAGAAACCGCCAATGAATTTGGTGAGACCCTCATTAAATCTAGTGAAACCCTCGAGGATATGAAAAAGGACCAACTAGATATTAAGCATACACTGACTGAAATAAAGAATATTATACAGAGATCCAACAGCAGACTAGAGGATCGCAAGAATCAAGTCAAAGATTTGAAATACAAAGAAGAAAAAAACACCCAACCAGAAAAAAACAAAAAGAAAAAAGAATCTAAAAATATGAAGATAGTGTAAGGAGCCTCTGGGACAACTTCAAGCGTTATCAACATCCGAATTATGGGGGTGCCAGAAGAAGAGAGAGAGCAAGATATTGAAAACCTATTTGAAGAAATAATGACAGAAAACTTCCCCCACCTGGTGAAAGAAATAGACTTACAAGTCCAGGAAGTGCACAGAACCCCAAACAAAAGGAATCCAAAGAGGACCACACCAAGACACATCATAATTAAAATGCCAAGAGCAAAAGACAAAGAGAGAATCGTAAAAGCAGCAAGAGAAAAACAGTTAGTTACCTACAAGGGAGTACCCATACGACTGTCAGCTGATTTCTCAATAGAAAATATGCAGGCCAGAAGGGAGTGGCAAGAAATATTCAAAGTGATGAATAGCAAGAACGTACAACCAAGATTACTTTACCCAGCAAAGCTATCATTCAGAATTGAAGGTCAGATAAAGAGCTTCACAGATAAGAAAAAGCTAAAGGAGTTCATCACCACCAAACCAGTATTAAATGAAATGCTGAAGTATCCTTTAAGAAGAGGAAGAAGAAGAAAAAGGTAAAGATAAAAATTATGAACAACAAATACATATCTATCAACAAGTGAATCTAAAAATCAAGTGAATAAATAATCTGATGAACAGAATAAACTGGTGAATATAATAGAACCAGGGGCATAGAAAGGGAGTGGACTGACAACTCTCAGGAGGAAAGGGGTGTTGGGCGTGCGAGAAGAGACTGGAAAAAAATCGTACACCTATGCATGAGGACAGTGGGGGAAGAGGGAAGGGCAGAGTGTGGGGTGGGAACCAGGTGGAGGGGAGCTATGGGGGGGGGGGGGGAGAGGAACAACTGTAATAATCTGAACAATAAAGATTTAATTATAAATAAATAAATAAATAAATAAATAAATAAATAAATAAAATGGCGATAAATAAGTACTTACCCATAATAACCTCAAATGTAAATGGATTAAATGCTCCAGTCAAAAGACACAGTGTAGCTGAATGGATACAAAAACATGACCCAATTATATGCTATCTACAAGAGATCCACCTCAGAACAAAAGTCACACACAGGATGAGAGTGAAGGGATAGAAAAAAAATTTCTATGAAAATTGAAAAGAAATAAAAGCTGGGGTAGCAATACTCATATCCGACAAAACAGACTTCAAAATGAAGGCCATCACAAGAGAAACAAAGGTCGCTACATAATACTAAAGGGATTGATCCAACAAGAGGATATACCCCTGGTAAACACATATGCACCCAATATAGGAGCACTTAAATATATTTTAAAAACTTCTAGAGGACTTTATGGGAGGGATCAACAACAACACAGTGGGAATTTTAACACTCCACTAACTTCATTGGATAGTTCTTCCAGACAAAAAAATTGACAAGAAAATAGTGACTTTAAAGGACACCCTTTAAAGTCAGATAGATTTAACAGACATTTATAAAACATATCATTCCAAAGCTGCAGAATATACATTCTTCTCAAGTACACATGGGTCATTCACAAAGAGAAATCACATGTTAGGACACAAAACAAGTCTCTACAAGTTTAAGAAGATTGAAATCATATCAAGCATCTTCTCAGATCATAATGGCATGAAATTAGAAATCAACTACATTAAAACACTCAAGAACATTCAAACACATGGAGCCTAAATAGCATGTTATTAAACAATGAATGGGTTACCAAAGAGATCAATAAATAAATAAATAAAACTTCCTGGAAACAAATGAAAATGAACACACAACAACCCAAAATCTCTGGGACAAAGCAAAAGCAGTCCTGAGAGGGAAGTTCATAACAGTACCTCAAAAAACAAGAAAATTAATAATAAACTATTTATTCTACAACTTAAAGAATTAGAAAGAGAACAATAAGGAAAGCCAAGAGTGAGTAGAAGAAAAGAAATAATAATGATTAGAGAAGAAATAAATAACATAGAGATTAAAAATACAATACAAAAAATCAATGAAACCAAGAGCTGGTTCTTTGAAAAGGTAAGATTGATGGATGAATCATTAGCCAGACTCATCAAGAAACAAAGAGAGAGGACCCAAATATATAAAATCAAAAATGAAAGCAGGACCTTAACCTATTTGGCTCAGTGGATAGAGCGTCAGCCTGCGAACTGAAGGGTCCCAGGTTCAATTCTGGTCAAGGGCATGTACGTTGGTTGCAGGCACATCCCCAATAGGGAGTGTGCAGGAGGCAGCTGATCGATGTTTCTCTCTCATCGATGTTTCTAACTCTCTATCCCTATCCCTTCCTCTCTGTAAAAAATCAATAAAATATATTTTTTTAAAATGAAAGCAGAGAAGTAACAACTGACACCACAGAAATACAAAGGATTGTAAGAAAATATTATGAATGATTATATGCTAACAAGCTGCACAATGTGGATAAAATGGAAAAATTCCTACAAAAATACAATCTCCCAAACCTCAATCAGGAAGAATTAGAAAACCTGAACAGACCAACAATTGAGGAAATACAAGTAGTAATCAAAAAACTCCCAGCAAACAAAATTCTGGGTCTGGAGAGCTTCACAGAGGAGTTTTATGAAATATTCAAAAAGGGCTAACACATATCCTCCTCAAACTATTCCAAATTATTCCTAGAGGAAGGAACACTTCCAACTTCTTTTTAAGAGGTCAGCATTATCTTAATTCCAAAACCAGATAAAGACACTACAAAGAAAAAGAATTACAGGCCAATATCCCTGATGAACATAGATGCTAAAATCCTCAACCAAATATTAGCAAATCGGATCCAGCAATATATTAAAAAGATTATATACCATGATCAAATGGGATTTATTCCAGGGGTACAAGGCTGATATAATATTTGCAAATCAATAAATATGATACTTTCACATAAACAAATTGAAAGACAAAAATCACATGATCCTATCAATAGACAGAAAAAGCATTCAACAAAATCCAACACCTAGTTTTTATAAAAACCCTCTGCAAAGTGGGAATAGAGGGATCATAGCTCAACATGATAAAGGTCGTGTATGACAAACCTACAGTGAACATCATATTAAATGGGCAAAAACTAACACCATTTCCCCTAGATGACTGGCATAGCTCAATGGTTAAGCATAAACCCATGAACCAGGAGGTCATGATTTGATTCCTGATCAGGGCACATGCCTGGGTTGTGGGCTCAATCCCCAGTGAGGGGCAGCAGAAGGGAGCTGATCAATGATTCTCTCTTACCATTGATGTTTCTCTCTCTCCCTCTCCCTCTACCTCTCACTTCCTCTCTGAAATCCATTAAAATATTTTAAAAATAAAATGAAACTATTTATCCTAAGAACAGGAACAAGGCAGGGATGTCTGCTTTCACCACTCTTATTCAACATAGTACTGGAAGTCCTAACCAAAGCGATCAGACAAGAAGAAATAAAAGGCATCCAAATTGGAAAAGAGGAAGTAAAACTCTCATTATTCACAGATAACATGATATTGTACATAGAAAATCCTAAAGACTCCAGCAAAAATACTACTAGATTTAATAAAGGATTTTGCAATGTAGCAGGATACATAATTAACACCCAAAAACCTATGGCTTTTTTATACACTAATAATGAATCCTTAGAACGAGAAACTAAACAAACAATCCCAAATACAACTGCAACAAAAAAAAATTAAGATACCTAGGAATAATCTTAACCAAGGAGGTAAAAGACCTGTACTCAGAAAACTATAGGATGTCGAAAAGTAGAGGAAGATATAAACAAGTGGAAGAATATACCCTGTTCATGGATTAGTGGAATCAACATCATTAAAGTGTTCATACTACACAAAGCAATCTACAGATTCAATACAATCCCTATTAAAATACCAACAGCATATTTCACAGATCTAGAACAATTACTCCAAAACTGTATATGGAACCAAAAAAGACCCTGAATAGTCACAGCAGTCTTATAAAAGGAGACCAAAGATGAAGGAATTACAATATCAGATATCGAGTTATACTACAAAGCCAGCATAATCAAAGCAGCCTAGTACTGGCACAATAACAGGCACATAGATCAATAGAACAGAATAGAGACCCCTGAAATTGACCCAAGCCATTATGCTCAATTAATATTTGACAAAGAAGGCAAGAACATACAATGGTGTCAAGACAGTCTCTTCAACAAATGGTATTGGGAAAAATGGACACATATATGCAAAAAAAATGAAACTAGACCACCAACTTATACCATACACAAGAATAAACTCAAAATGGATAAAAGACTTAAATGTCAGCTGTAAAACCATAAAAATTCTAAAAGAAAGCATAGGTAGTAAAATATCAGACATCTCTTGTAGCAATATGTTTACAAATATATCTCCTAGTACAAAGGAAACTAAGGAGAAAATAAACAAATGGGACTATATCAAAATAAAAAGCTTCTGCACAGCAAAAGAAACCATCAACAAAATTAAAAGCGAATCCACTGCATGAGAGAACATATTTGGCAATGATACATCTTATAAAGGGTTAATATCCAAAATATATAAGGAACTCATACAACTTAACAATCGGAAGACAAACAATCCAAGTTAAAACTGGGCAAAGGGCCTAAATAGACAATTCTTCAAAGTGGACATATAGATAGCCAAGAGATACAAGAAATAATGCTCAAACTCAGTGATCATCAGAGAGATGCAAATTAAAATAACAATGAGGTTATTATCTCACACCTGTCAGAATAGCTACCATCAACAAATCAACTAATGACAAGTGCTGGCAAGGATGTGGAGAAAAGGGAACCCTAGTACACTGCTGGTGGGAATGCAGACTGTTGCAGCCATTATGGAAAACAGTATGGAGTTTCCTAAAAAAATTAAAAGTGGAACTGCCACTTGACCCAGTGATCCCACTTCTAGGAATATAACCTAAGAAACCCGAAACACCAATCAGAAAGAATGTATGCACCCCTATATTTATAGCAGTACAACTTACAACAGCTAAGATCTGGAAACAGCCCAGTAGATGAGTGGATAAAAAAGCTGTGGTAGATTTATACCCTGGAATATTATGCAGCAGAAAAAAGAAAGATCTCTTACCCTTTGCAACAGCATGGAGGGACCTGGAGAGTATCATGCTAAGTAAAAAAAGCCAGTCAGAGAAAGACAAGTATCATATTATTTCACTCACATGTGGAATCTAATGAACAAAATAAACTGATAAACAAAATACATCCAGGGATATAGAAGCATAGAATAGACTGCAGAATCTCAGAGGGAAGGTGGGGGAGGGTTGGTAGGTGGGAAGAGATCAACCAATGAATTAATATGTATAGATGCATAACCCATGGGCACAGACAATAGGGTGGTGAAGACCTGGGGTGGGGGTAAGGGTAAGCTAGAGGGGGTCAATGGAGAAAAATGGGGACATATATAATACTTTCAACAACAAAGATTTCTTTTTTGTTTTTTAACGTGCTGGCAGAGGTCATTGTTCCTCTACAGAGACCTCCTCCCCACCCAGAACTGACATATAGATCAATGGGAGGGATTGGCAACTGTCAGGTGCCATATCTGAGGTTCCATCAACCTGGCCCACACTGTTCACCCCTCCCTGATGATTACACGAGAGCCTGCCCCACCCAATTTGCACCTCCACCCATGCTCTTTGCAGTGGTTTTTCCATATGAATGGCCTGTCCTGGCTCAGGCTTCAGACCTAAAATCTCTCAAACAATAGCAAGTAGACTCAGTGTGTCCCATACCTCTCTATAAGTGACCCATGCCCATCACTAGCAGCAGTTTGCCAAGTTTCACAGCTTGGCCTCTCCTTGGCACCCCCAAGCCCAATAGAAGTAGCAGCCACCTGCAAATCACTCTGTAGCTCCTGCAGAGTGGCCCCAATCAGGGCACAGGCAGTGGCTGACTTACACCTCCCAGGAGGCCCCAGAGCCAGTGCACCTAGCAGACAGCTTCAGACCACACCAGATTACAATTCTACACATTCACAAGCTACACATTTAAGAGTGGATTTGGTGAGCACCAAAGCCCCAATGAAGCAAGCTGCTCCATAGGGATGTCTCCTGCACAGTATCTCTTCCACTGTAGTTGCAGCTGGTCTTCCCAGACAATTGCCTGGAGGTCAATTCCTCCCTGTGATGCCACAGCAATCTAAGCTCAACTACAACAGGACAGTGCACTCAATCCCCACAGGGGTGCACCTAGAGGGCCCAGCTCAGGTGACTGGGGTGGCTGAGCCACTGGGCCCTACAGGACACCTGCTATACAAGGCTACTCTACCAATTCCAGGAGATATAGCAACTCTACCTAATACACAGAAAGAAACACAGGGAAGTAGCCAAAATTCAGAGACAAAGAAATACGTCACAAATGAAGGAACAGAAGAAATCTCCAGAAAAATAACTAAATGAAATGGAAGCAAGCAAACTACTACATACAGAGTTCAAAACTATAGTTATAAGGATGTTCAAGGAACTTAGTCAGAACATCAAAGACATGAATAAAGACCAATCAGAAATGAAGGATACAATAACTGAAATGAAAAATAATTTACAGGGAATCAACAGTAGAGTAGGGGACACCAAAAATCATTTCAGCAATTTGGAATATGAGGAGGCAAAAAAACAAACACACACACACACACACACACACACACACACACACAATCAAAACAGCAAAAAGAAAAAAGAACTCCAAAATATGAAGACACTGTAAGCAGCCTCTGGGACATCTTCAATAGTTCCAACATTCACATCATGGGGGGGCCAGAAGGATACGAGAGGGAGCAAGAAATTGAAAGCCTATTTGAAGAAATAATGATAGAAAACTTCCCATGCCTGGTGAAAGATACAGACTTACAAGTCCAGAAAGCACAGAAAGTCCCAAATAAGATGAACCCAAAGAGATCCACACCAAGACAACATCATAATTAAAATGCCAAAGGTTAAAGACAAAGAGAGAATCTTAAAAGCATCAAGAGAAAAGCAGTTAATAACCTACAAGGGAGCACCCATAGGACTGTCAGCTGATTTCTCAACAGAAAATTTGCAGGCCAGAGGGAGTGACAAGAACTGTTTAGTGATGAAAAGCAAGGACCTACAACCAAGTTTACGCTACCCAGCAAAGTTATCATTTATAATTGAATGTCAAATAAAGAGCTTCCAAGACAAGAAAAAGCTAAGGGAATTCATCACCACCAAATCAATATTACATGAAATGTTGAAGGGTCTTTTTTAAGAAGAAAAAGAAGAAGAGGCCTAGCTGGTTTTGCTTAGTGGTTAGAGTGCCAGCCCATGGACTGAAGGGTCACAGTTTCAATTCTGGTCAAGGGCACATACCTTGGTTGCAGGCTCAATTCCCGGCCCTGTTGGGGCACTTGCAGGAGGCAACCAGTCTCTTTCACATTGATGTTTCTTTCTCTATCTCTCCCCCTCCCTTCCACTCTCTCTTAAAAAAAATCAATGGTGAGTATTAACAAACAAAATATTTTAAAGAATAAAAAATATATTAAAAAATATGAATAAAATGGCAATAAATACATACCTATCAACAATTGAATCTAAAAATCAAAATAAACAAACAAGGAATCTAATGAATAAAATAAACTGATGAATAAAATAGAACCATGGAAATATGGAACAGTCTGACCAATCTCAGGAGGAAGGAAGGAGGGGGACCAAGAAGAGATTACCAAAAAACTTATATGCATATATGCATTACCCATGGACACAGACAATGGGGTGGTGAAGGCCTGGGTCGGGGAATTTCCACCCAGTACTATGTTTATTCACTGATCAATTTTCCAGATAAAGTAAATGTATACAGTGAACTGCAATCAAAGGGAATTTTCTCATTTAAAACAAATTTGCAGTTAAATTTTATTTTTTTATTTTTAGCTGTAGTAAATTATATCCATCATCTTATTCTGTGAATACAGGATAGGGCAAAAGTAGCTTTACAGTTGTCAGTACAGAAAACAGTTTACTCTTGTATTACTATTTATTAATTATTGTATTATTTTCCATATGAGCAACTGTAAACCTGCTTTTGCTATACCCTGTATATACATTTCCTTCCCTGTAAGTCTGTTCCCTTCAATTGCTTTCATTTATTCTTCATTTTAATTCAGAATAATTGTTTAAATATACTTTTTAAGTTTTAAAACTTTATTTTGAATATTTCTACAAAAGACCCATTTTCCTTAATAGTTGTGTGTGTGTGTGTGTGTGTGTGTGTGTGTGTGTGTGATATACCTGTGAGGTTACTGACATTGCAGAACAGCCTTTGAAGTACAAAGGCCATTTAGGTTTTTAATTTACACCTTTTTTAATCTCTTATCAAAACCACAGTACTCTGAAAAAACTAACAAAAATTATACTATGCACCAAAAGTCATGGGCTTCAAGTGAGTAAGTTCCAAAGAGATAGCCTTGCCTTGTCATCTCTCCCTCTTGCTCTACAATCCTTATCCCTACTTGTAGAGGGCTTCTCACTCTTCGATATAGGATGTGCTCGACCTACAGGTCCCCGGGCTCCTGCTCCTGGCATTTCTTTCCTCAGAGGTTTTACTTCACGATTGGGACGCCTTATCTGAGGTGGAGCTCTGACAAAAAAATAAATAAAATAAAATAAAAATTAATCAAAGGCAAAAGTATTTCAGTACTACCTTAGTCAATAAAACTATTAAATTAAGAAGGCCAAAATCTCCAATTTTCTCCTGTTTGTCAATTCATGGCAACGTCAATTAGGTTAGTATCTAAAAATGTTTTTCTTTAAAATACATTGGTTGATACAATTATTAAATACATATAAATAAAATATATAGCAGCAATTATTTTGTCAAAAATAATTATCAATCACCAACAGATGGCAATACAGATTATTCCCATCTAATAATCTTAATAGTGTAATGGAAAATCCATTACTTTATTCATTACTGTCCTAAACCAAGAATAAGTAACTTTAAAAAAAAAAACCACACAGAATAAAAGCTGAAAGGACAAGAATTCAAAATGTGCCTATTTGCAGTTTACTAATTTATTTATTTTTTTAAATATACTTTTATTGATTTCAGAGAGAAAAGGAGAGAGTGAGACAGAAACAACAATGATGTGAGAGAATCAATGATTGGCTGCTATCTGCATGACCCCCACATCAAGCCCACAACCTGGGCATGTGCCCCGACTGGGAATCAAACCATGACCTCCTGGTTCATAAGTCAATGCTCAACCACTGAGATACGCTGGCTGAGCTACTAATTTATTTTTTACAACAAAATGATTTTCTCTGATTCTGCATTGGAAAATCCAACATTTCATTCATAAATACGAATGGCAAGACTCAACAATCAAATCTCATAAACAAAGTAATTTATATTTTTATTTTTTTTAATTAAATCTTTATTGTTCAGATTATTACATTTGTTCCTCTTTTTTTTCCCCCCCATAACTCCCCTCCTCCCAGTTCCCGCCCCACCATCCGCCCTCACTCCCCACCCACTGTCCTCATCCATAGGTGCACGATTTTTGTCCAGTCGCTTCCCGCATCTCCCACACCCCTTTCCCCCCCAAGAATAGTCAGTCCATTCCCTTTCTATGTCCCTGATTCTATTATAATCAACAGTTCATTCTGTTCATCAGATTATTTATTCACTTGATTCTTAGATTCACTTGTTGATAGATGCATATTTGTTGTTCATAATTTGTATCTTTACCTTTTTCTTCCTCTTCCTCTTCTTAAAGGATACCTTTCAGCATTTCATATAATACAAGTTTGGTGGTGATGAACTCCTTTAGCTTTTCCTTATCTGTGAAGCTCTGTATCTGACCTTCAATTCTGAATGATAGCTTTGCTGGATAAAGTAATCTTGGTTGTAGGTTCTTGGTATTCATCACTTTGAATATTTCTTGCCACTCCCTTCTGGCCTGCAAAGTTTCTGTTGAGAAATCAGCTGACAGTCGTATGGGTATTCCCTTGTAGGTAACTGAGTTTCTTTCTCTTGCTGTTTTTAAGATTCTCTCTTTATCTTTTGCTCTTGGCATTTTAATTATGATGTGTCTTGGTGTGGTCCTCTTTGGATTCCTTTTGTTTGGGGTTCTCCGAGCTTCTTGGACCTGTAAGTCCATTTCTTTCACCAGGTGGGGGAAGTTTTCTGTCATTATTTCTTCAAATAGGTTTTCAATATCTTGCTCTCTCTCATCTTCTGGCACCCCTATAATTCTGATGTTGGTACGCTTGAAGCTGTCCCAGAGGCTCCTTACACTATCCTCGCATTTTTGGATTCTTTTTTCATTTTGCTTTTCCAGTTGGATGTTTTTTGCTTCCTCGCATTTCAAATCATTGACTTGATTCTTGCGCTCCTCTGGTCTGCTGTCGGGCGTCTGTATAATATTCGTTATTTCAGTCTGTGTGTGCTTAATTTCTAGTTGGTTCCCCAATATAAGATCGAGGGTCTTATTAGTTTTCGTGTAGATCTCATTAAGTTTATCGGCAGCTTCTAAACAGTTCTTGAGAGACCTTAAAAGTGTGGTTCTGAACTCTATATCTTCCATTGACAATTTTGTCCTGTTTCTTTGTCTCCACATTTTGTTATGCTTCCTTGGTGCACCCCCTAGTGGTCTTTGTTCGCAGTCTTATAGTTAAATCTTGATTGTTGTAGCTAATTCCAGGGAGGGTTTGACCTCCAGGCCAAGTGGCTATGAGAATCAGCTGTGTCAGCAGTGAGAGAACTTCTGTCCTCTAGGGAGGTGCTAATCTAGCCTTTGCCTGAGGCTATCTGGCAAATGCCTCTGTGCAGGGCTTGGGCGGGGCGGGTCGCACAGGATCAACAGGGTGGGCCGGAGAGAGCAGTTATGGAGGCTCTCAGTCCTGTCCCCAGGGGCTCTGCCTCTCTGAGTCCCAGCACCCGCTGCAAAGCTCGGAGAGAAAGCTGCACTCGCTCTGACCGAAGCCAGACAGTCCCGCTTCTCCCGTTTGAGTCTGGGTCCCTAAAGACTCGCCCGGATCTGGAGCTCAGAGTCTGCAACTCCCTCCCGATTGAAAACAACAACCGCGCCCTCCGCCGCCAGCCCGCTCCGCGCACTCCGCACCTCAGAATTTGACTTCACCACTGCGCCTTCTCTGAGTGTCCGTGTGCATTTCTCTTTCCTCCTAGTTGTAGGACTTCCACTCAGCCAGCGTTCCTGTGGTTCTGGGTGATGTCCCTTCCGTTTTTTGGTTTCACTTTTGAAGTAGTTGTTAAAGGCAGCAAACTCCGGCGTTAACCTATGCCGCCATCTTGGTTCTCCCTATATTTTTAAAATATTATTCATACTTTTGGAGGGTCAAAAATCACAGGATCCTTCAGATTATACAGGTCCCCAAAAGTGAATCAAGAATTTTGATAAATATGAATGTGATGGATGTTAATGAAACTTACTGTGATCATTTTGCAATATAAATACTGAATCATTATGTTGTACACCTGAAGCCAATATAAGTTAATGTCAACTATACTTCATTTTTTAAGAAAAGAATTTTGATAGCTATATAAAAGTAACAATGCAGACAAAGTGGTATATTTTGTTTCATGTAATATGAAACAAATTTGTGAAACATGTCTTCTTTAGATAGAAAAATGTTGGCATAACTCAGTACAGTATTGACTACTCTCTCTGGGTGTTGTGGGGACTCTTTCATTATGTGTATAATCTCTTCTTCTTTGTATTGTCTCTGCCTCTATTTCTCTACCTTTTCTATCTACAGTTCTACCTGTACTGGTGTAGCCCTTCAGATGTGTATTCCTTTTTCACCAATATACTATATCTATTATTGTTCCCTTTCCAACTTCATGCTTTTAATTCATCTAACTCATTGTGGAGCATCTCTTCCTGGGTTCAGAAAAAGTGGCACTTGTATGTGTATATAACTCAATGAACCCAGCAAAACAGGAAAATGGATGAAAAGCCAGGAAGATGACAAACTCCAGGCAAGAAAAAAAAAATAAAAATAAAAAACAGTAAAAAAAGGTAAAAGAAATGACAACATCTTTCAGATCTACCTAAGAGAGTATCTTCAACTTGTTGGAATCAGATGACTACATGAACCTGCTAAGGAGAGAGAGGCTGGTGGAAACTGTGTCTGTCTATGAGGTTCCCACATGCTGACAGCTGAAGCCCTAGAGTTCAGTCAAATGATAGTATATTGAACAACCATGAGGAGGCAATTGGCCTCTGCTGTGCTAGACCCTTGGCGGAGACAAAGATGAATATACAATCGTGTGAAAGAAATCCATAGAGAAGGAACTGGAAAATGGTATACAATAAACTGGTTATAAGACATTTTCAAATGTAAGGTATTCTATATTATTGGTTCTAGTACATTAGTCTTGTAAGCATCCTATATAATAAAAGGCTAATAAGCAAATTGTCCCCTTGACTGCAAGTTCGACCAGGAGTTCGATGGCCCTCCTCCCAGCCATCCCCATCCAATTGCCCCAATTGGGGAGGGCCGGCCGGACCAAACCCATGCACAAATTCATGCACCGGGCCTCTAGTTCTGCCAATAAAAGAAAAATGTGATGAGACCGGTAAAAAATAGAAAACTAAAAATGTTACATTGCTCTATTTTTTACTTATTTCTTTATTTAAACTCTCACCCAGGGATATATTTATTGATTTTAGTGAGAGAAGGGGAGAGGGAGAGAAGAGGGAGACAGAGAGAGAGAAAGAGGTGAGAAACATTGATTGGTTGCCTCCCAAATGCCCCCCAACCAGAGCTCAAACCTGCAACCTAGATATATGCTCTGACCAGGAATTGAACCCACAACCTTTTTGGTGTATGGGACAATGCTCTAACCAACTAAATCAACAGGCTGGGACCATTATTCTATTCTTAGTATTTCATTGTGACCACTGTTTCCTAACTGAAGTTTGTTTTAATGAGGGGCAGATTATCCTATATAATAAAAGGCTAATATGTATATTGTCCCCTTGGGAGTTCGACCAACCGAGAGTTCGACCACTTGCTATGACATGCGCTAACCACCAGGGGGCAGCACATAACAAAGGAAGGCCCCAGCTGGCAGCCAGCAGCTGGGGGAAGGAAGGCCCTGATTGGCCTTGATTGCCAGTCAGGCCTACGGACCCTAACCGTGCACGAATTTCATACAGCGGGCCTCTAGTTTATATATATTTGCAAATGTATAAATACCTTTCCAGAACCCAATTCATGGGTCTGGCCACGGACCCCTGTTAAACAGTCTCATTGTTTACGGTCCTGCTCTTCAGACACACTGCCAGCCTGAAGCCTGGCCACATGGCTGCACCCTCCCTCAGGGGTGATGGTAGTGGATCCTGAAGCATGGCCACCCACTCTCCAGACCATGTTCCCCCTTGGTGTGCCCTATTAGGGTACACCCACCACAGGCTCTGGGAGGCTGTGTTGTCAAAGTTATTTAAAAGCCAGTGCACAGGCTGCATGCCCAGGGTTTGCAGCTGCTGACCTGCCCTGCCATTCAATACTCTCATGGGCTCATACACAGTCTGAGTGAAACTGCTCAAGAAGCCACATGTGCCATTTGTGGCCAGTCCCGTCTCACAGAAAGTGGGCCTGTGTCCAGTGTCTTCAGTTCCATTTCACTGCAGCTGGATGCTACATTTATAACAGACTCTGTCAGCTTCCCAAAGGACACCCTTAATTCTGTTCTGTACTTCCCCCTCCAGGAACACACCACTGCACAATGTCATGCTTCAAATTAAGGACTCAGTGACAGCTTCCAGGCTGTGTAACATATAAGTCTCAAAGCCTCTTTTACTGGTTTCTTTTTAAAGAGACTTAGTATGGTTACAGAACATCATCTTTGCCTGAATGGCCAAACAAAGACTGACTCTGTACCAGCTTGCACTATTTCAAATATAGAGAATAAATCTGCAGGAAAAAAAACTAGATTGTCTACACTGTGCTTAGTTCTCCTACTTGATGACATTTCCTTGTAGGAATAGGAAGACATAAGCCCTATTCTATCATAAGCCTGATTTCCTCCAAAATCCAATACTTCCTCCTTTTAAGCTGTACATTTAAATGTCAACGTTATATGTAGATGTTCTTATCAGCCTTGCTTGTAATGACAAGCACCTGGAAACAACCCAAATGTCCAGTATCAGAATAGAAACGTAAATTACTACATGTTCACATAATGGGATCCAATATTCACACAAACATGGATTACAGCTACACACAATAACGAAGCATGAATCTCAGGACCATCACATTAAGTGCAAACGGAGGTTCAAAGAACTCGCAGTGTAATTCCAAGTAAAACCGGACACTGTTTGGGGATACAAATGTACGTATTAAAGTATAAAGAAAGGCAAGGGAATGATAACCCCCAAATTCACGGACGTGTCCAACTGTGAAATGGGAGGGAAGAAATAAGATGCAGAGGAGCCATAGGGGGACTTCAAGGTGTATCAGCAAAGTCCTTTACCTTAAAAGCCGTGGTGAGTGTATAGATCAGCCGTGGGCAAACTACGGCCCACGGGCTGGATCCAGCCCATTTGAAATGAATAAAACTAAAAAAAAAAAAAAAAAGACCATACCCTTTTATGTAATGATGTTTACTTTGAATTTATATTAGTTCACACAAACACTCCACCCATGCTTTTGTTCCGGCCCTCCGGTCCAGTTTAAGAACCCATTGTGGCCCTCGAGTCAAAAAGTTTGCCCACTCCTGGTATAGATGCTACTGTATTCTGATTCCTTATACCTTATATACATTTTAATTGTTCGTATTATCTATTGAGAAGTTAATAAAACTGAAATATTATCCTATCTAATAAAAGAGTAATATGCAAATTGACCATCACTCCAACACACAAGATGATCACCCCCATGTGGTCAAAGATGGCCACCACAAAATGGCCAGCAGGGGAGGGCAGTTAGGGGTGACCAGGCCTGCAGGGGAGGGCAGTTGCAGGGGGACCAAGCCTGCAGGGGAGGGCAGTTGAGGGCGACCAGCCTGGCAAGGGAGGGCAGTTAGGGGTGACCAGGCCAGCAGGGGAGGACAGTTAGGGGCAACCAGGCCAGCAGGGAAGGGCGGTTAGCGGTGATGAGGCCTGCAGGGGAGGGCAGTAAGGGGCAATCAGGCTGGCAGGAGAGGGCAGTTAGGGGTGACCAGGCCTGCAGGGGAGGGCAGTTAGAGGCAATCGGGCCGGCAGGGGAGCGGTTAGATGTCAATCAGGCTGGCAGGGGAGTGGTTAGGGGGTGATCAGGCTGGCAGGCAGAAGCGGTTAGGGGCAATCAGGCAGGCAGGCATGTGAATCGTTAGGAGCCAGCAGTCCTGGATTGTGAAAGGGATGTCTGACTGCCCACCAGGATCAGGCCTAAACGGGCAGTCGGACATCCCTCGAGGGGTCTCAGATTGGAGAGGATGCAGGCTGGGCTGAGGGACACACCCCCCTCCCGTGCACGAATTTCGTGCACCGGGCCTCTAGTTATACTATAACACGAATTAAGACATCTGAACACTTAAAAATGAAATTATAGGATTGCTACAAAGTTTCAGGCATGTTGAAGTGATGTGGGCTCAGAGGACCCAGCCTCAGTTGAACCTACTGCACCACCACCTGGCAAATCTCCAGAAGACTATGTTACAGAAATAGAGCTGTCTCATAGCACCACCCCACCAGAATTCCTGAAGTCAAAGCTAAATGGACCCTTGTGAAGATGACTTCATTCTACGCCATGTTAAGAATAGATTCTTGCCTGACCAGTTTAACTCAGTGGTTAGAGCATCAGCCTTGGATCAAAGGGTTGAGAGTTTGATTCCTGATCAAGGGCACACACCTTAGTTGCAGGTTCAATCCCCAGCCCCTGGTGAGCAAGCAGGAGGCAACCAATCCAATCGATGTTTTTTTCTTTCTCTCTTTCTCTCACTCTTCTTTCCTCTCTCTTTCTCCCCCTCTTCCCTTCCTTCCACTCTCTAAATATCTATAGGAAAAATATCTTCACTTCTCCTTCCCTTCCTCTCCCTTCCTCTCTAAAAAATCAATTTTAAAAAAATGTTGTAAACATTATTCCTACTTTCACAGAGAAAGAGCATCGAGACCTGGAGTCAGCATCAGATTTAGAACCCTAAGACCAGGTGACTTTTTACTCTCAGGGAACCAATTACCTATTATACAAGCATATTACATATCATCTACAATTTACTAGGCTCAGATCCATAAGAAGAGTCACTATCAATGCTAGCTATAGCCTTAAAAAATGGAGATATTTCATAGAATTAAAAACATTTTTTTCTTACATCATCTGTATATCGTATTGTGTGTTCACTACCTTAAGTCAAGTCTCCTTTCATCACCATTAATTCCCCCTTTACCCTCTTCTACCTCCCTCCACCCTCCTTTCTCTCTTGTAATCACCATATTGTTGTCTGTGTCTATGAGTTGTTCGTTTTGCTCAATCCCTTCTCCTTTTTCACCCAGCCCCCAACCTCCTTTTCTATTTTTCATTGAAATATAACATATATACAATAAAATGCACATATATTAAGTACACAACTTAATAAAAGTACATACCATGTAACCACAAGTAGGTCAAGATGGAACATTTCCCAAAATTCCAGAAAGCTTTTCATGGCCCCTCTTAGTCAATTTTCAGCCCCTAGGATAATCACTATATTGGCCTTGTTATCACAGATTAGGTTTTCCTGTTCTAGTTTCATATAAGTGTAATTCTATACTACATACTCTATGTTTGCTTTCTTTCTTTCAACATTACCTTTGAAATTCATCCATGTGCCTGCAGATAGTATTAGTTGATCTTTCTTCATTGCTGTGTAGTATTCTATTGAATAAATAGTATACTACAACTTATCTAGTCAACCGTTAAAAGACACTTCAATTGTTTTCTGTTTTAGGTTATTATTAAAGCTTCTATGAATATTGGGAAACATAAATGTTCATTTTTGGGGGGTATGTACTGAGGACTGGAATTGCTGAATCAGAGGATATATGGAAGATTAGATTTCATACACACAGCCAGTTTTCCTAAGTGGTGATGCCAGTTTACACTTCCATCAACAATGTCTGAGTGCCACCTGTTCCATCTTAGCCATTTTGGAGGGATGGTAATGGTATCTCATTGTGGTATTACTTTGCCTTTCCAGAATAACTATGGATGTTAAGCACCTTCCCAACAACATGCTTACTGGCCATGTGAATGTCTTCTTTTGTAGAGGACCTATCCTAGTCTTTAGTCCATTCTTTTTCAGTCAGGTTGTCTGATTTTTTTTTCTTATTAATTGATTGATTATCATTCCTTGAAGGCATATCTGAGAGATATTGCAGGTTTGATTCCAGACCACCGCAATACGTGAATACCTCCATTAAGCAAGTCACATGTATTTTTTTGGTTTTCCAGTGCATATGAAAGTTATGTTTATACTTATGGTAGTCTATTAAGTATACAATGGCATTATGTCTAAAAACCTATGTACATAACAAATCTTAATTAAGAAATATTTTATTGCTAAAACATGCCAACCATTATCTGAGCCTTCAGTGAGTCATAATCTTTTTGCTGGTGGGAGCTCTTCCCTTGATACTGATGGCTGCTGACAGATCAAGGTGGTGGTTGCTGAAGGCTGCGGTGGGAGTGAAGGTATCGTAAAATAAGACAATGAAGTTTATCACTGTGACTCTTCCTTTCATGAAAAATTTTCCTGTAGCATACAATGCTGTTTGATGGCATTTTACCCACAGGCAATCAATTCAGGCTCTGCTGCTGTTTAATCAACTAAATTTGTGTAATATTCCAAATCCTTTGTTATCATTTCAACAATCCTCACAGCATCTTCACCCGTAGTTTCCATCTCAAGAAACCACTCTCTTTGCTCATCGTTAAGAAGCAACTCCCCATCCATTAAAGTTTTAGCATGAAATTACAGCAATTTATCCACATCTTAAGGCACACTTCTAATTCTAGTTCTCTTGCTATTTCCACATCTGCAGTTACTTCCTCCACTGAAGTCTGGAACCCCTCGAAGTTATCCATGATGGTTGGAAACAAGTTCGTCCAAACTCCTGCTAATGTTGTTGTCTTGACCAGTTCTCATGAATCACAAATAGTCTTAATGTATCTAAAATGGTGAATCCTTTCCACAAGGTTTTCAATTTACTAGGCTCAGATCCATAAGAAGAGTCATTATCAATGCCAGCTATAGCCTTACAAAATGTATTTTTTTAAGTAATAAGACTTTAAAGTCGAAACTACTCCTTGATCATGGACAGAATGAATGCTGTGTTGGCAGGCTTGAAAACTACATTTCTCCCCATAGTACATCTCTATCAGAGCTCTAGAATGACCAGGTACATTGTCAATGAGCAGTAATGTTTTAAGAGAATTTTTTTTTTCTGAGCAGTAGGTCTCAATAGTGGGCTTAAAATTTTCAGTAAACCATATTACAAACAGCTGTGTTGTCACCACCCAGGCTCTGCTCTTCCATTTACAGAGCACAGGCAGAATAAATTTAGCATAATTCGTAAGGACCCCAGGATTGTGAGGATGGCAAATGAGCACTGGCTTCAACTTAAAGTCTCCAGATGCATTAGCTCCTAACAGTTAGGACCTAACTGAAGAGTCTGCCTGTCCTTTGAAGCTTTGAAACCAGACATTAACTTCTCCTCTCTAGTTATGGAAGTCTTATATGACATTTCTTCCAATGAGGCTGTTACAGCCACACTAAAAATCTGAGTTGGGAATTCCAGTCAAGATGGCAATGTAGGTAAACACAGTACTCACCTCCTCCCACAAAATTACAACAAAACTGCCCAGCTGGAGTGAGTCAGTGGTTGAATGTCAACCCTTGAACCAGGAGATTCCTGGTCAGGGCACATGCCTGGGGTTGTGGGCTTGATCCCCAGTAAGGGGGCATGTGCTGGAAGCAGCCAATCAATGATTCTCTTTCATCATTGATGTTCCTACCTCTCTCTCTCTCTCTCTCTCTCTCTCCCTTCCTTTCTGAAATCAATACAAAAATTTTTTAAAAATTACAATTAAACTTACAGAATAACCATCATTCAGAACCCTCTAAAATCGAGCTGAATGGAAGTCCTACGACTAAGGAATTAAAGAAGCCACACTGAGACAGTAGGAGGGACAGAGATACAGAAAGGGCTAGTCCCACACCCACATGTGGCAGATAAGAATCAGGAGAGATATCTCAGCTGTGGAGGTCCTCCCTGAGGAACAAAAAGGTCCCAGGCCCACAGCTCAGTGTTCCAGTGCCAGAAAGAGAAGTCCCCATAACTTCTGGCTATAAAAAACCAGCAGAGATTGAGGGAGTTGGAGGGCTGCTAGAGTCCCAGGCAGCTCCTCTTAAAGGGCCCACATATGGACTCACTCAGATTCACTCCCTCTGAGTTCCAATCCAGGCAAGAAAAGCAAAGGAAATGAATTGCTTGGCATCAGGGAGAGAACTGGAGGGGCAGCTTTCTCCTAGATAGAAATGTTGGCAGGGGCCATTGTTCCTTTGAAGAGACGTTCCCCCACAGAGCCAGCACGAAGGCACAACATCTGAGGCTTCATCAACCTGGCTCACACTGTTTGCCCCACCCTGGTGATTCCCTGATGCCCCACACCACCACCACCCGCAAATTTCCAGGCCCACCCAAGCGCTTTCCAGTGGCTTTTACATAAAAATGACCTGTCTTGCTTATGCTCAGATTTTTTTAATATGTATTTTTTTTATTGTTGACAGTATTACATGCTTCAGATTTTCCCAAAATCTCTCACACAACCAGCATCTGGTCTCAGTGAGCCCCATACGTCTCTCAGGCCCAGCACTAGCAGCAACCAGCCTTGGTTCATAGCTAGGAACCTCCAAGCCCAGCACAAGAGGCAGCCATCTGCAGATTTCTTTGTAGCTTAGGCCAGGTGGCCCTGGCGTAGAACACAGGTGGTGGCTGACCTTGGCTTGCATCTCCCAGGAGGCTCCAGAGCCAGCGCACCCAGTAGACAGCTTCAGATAATGTCGAAGTACCACCACCCAACCACCTCCAAAAACAACACACTCAAGTGGACTCAGCAGGCACCAAAGCCTTGCTAAAATAAGTCCTGCGATGGGTGATGGGCCCCTGCACAGCTGATCCTCCATGGTGGTCAGAGATCAGTGGTCAGAGGTCACAGCCAGTCCTTGCAGCTGATAGGCCTGGGTAAACCCCTCCTATGACATGCCAACAGCTCAACTACAAGAGAAGAGTGTACATGGCCCACACAGGGAAGGGGCGGCACACCTTGAGTACCCAGCTTGGATGACAGAGGAGACTATGTCACTAGACCCTATAGGACTCCTGCTATATTAGGCCACTCTACCAAGCCTGGGAGATGTAGCAGCTGTGCCTAATACATAGACACAAATACAGGGAGGCTGCCAAAATGAGGAGACAAAGAAACATGTCCCAAATGAAAGAACAGAAAAAAAAACTCCAGAAAAAAATAAGCAAAACGGATACAAGCAATCTATTAGATGCAGAGTTCATAACACTGGTTATTAGGATGCTCAAAGAACTTAGTGAGAACCTCAACAGCACAAAAAAGGACTAGTCATTAATAAAGGATACACTAATTGAAATGCAGGATAATTTACAGGGAATCAATATAGGGTAGATGAAGCTGAGAATCAAGTCAGCAATTTGGAATATAAGAAAGCAAAAAATACCTAATCAGAATAGCGAAAAGAAAAAGGAATTTTTAAAAATGTGGATAGTGTAAGGAGCCTCTGGGATAACTTCAAGCATACCATTATTCACATCATGGGGTGCCAGAAGGAGATGAGAAAGAATAAGAAATTGAAAACCTATTTGAAAAAATAATGACAGAAAACTCCCCTAACCCGGTGAAGGAAATAGACATACAAGTTGAGGAAGTACAGAAAGTCCCAAACAAGATGAATCAAAAGAGGCCCATAGCAAGACACATCATAATTAAAAGGCAAAAGGTTAAAGACAGCCCTGGCCAGTTGCTCAATGGTTAGAGCATTGGCCCCCAGACCAAAGGGTTGCTTGCGGGTTCAATTCCCGGGTAAGGGCACATACCTTGGTTGCAATTCAATGCCTGGCCCCAGCTGGGGTATAAGCAGGAGGCAACCAATTGATGTGTCTCTTTTACATCAATGTTTCTCTCTCTTTCTCTCCCCCTTCCACCTCCCATCCACTCTCTAAAAATCAATGGAAAAAATATCCTCACTCCTCAGGTGAGGATTAAAAAACAAAAGACAAAGAGAGAATCTTAAAAGCAGCAAGAGAAATACAGTTATCTACAAGAGAGCTCCATAAGACTATCAAGATTTCTCAATAGAAACTTTTCAGGCCAGAAGGGATTGGCAAGAAATATTCAAAGTAATGAAAAGCAAGGACCTACAACCATTATTACTCTACCCAGCAAAGCCATCATTTAGAATTGAAAGACAAATAAAGAGCTTCCCAGACAAGAAAAAGCTAAAGGAGTTCATCACCACCAAACCAGTATTACATGAAAAGTTAAAGGGTCTTCTTTAAGAAGAAGAAAATAAAAAATATGAACAATAAAATGGTAATAAATACATATCTATTAACAATTGAATCTAAAGAAACAAAATAAACAAACAAGCAGAACAGAAACAGAATCATAGATACAGAGAACATTTTTATGGTTGCCAGATGGGAGAAGGGTGGGATAGGTGAAAGAGGTGAAGGGATTAAGAAGTACAAATTGCTTGTTACAGAATAGTCATGGGGATGTAAAGTATAGCATAGGAAATATGGTCAATAATAGTCTAATAACTATGTATGGTGTCAGATGGGTACAAGATTTATTGATGATCACTTATTAAATTATATAATGTCTATTCACCAAGTTGTACACCAGAAACTAATATAATAATGTATGTCAACTTTAATTGAAAATAAAAAATGATTTTTAAAAAAGAAAGAAAATCTGTTGCTGATGTAGCTGCCTTCATTAATTATCTCAGCTAGATCTTCTGGACATTTGCTGATGCTTCTACATCAGCACTTGCTGCTTCGCCTTGCACTTTTATGTTATGGCGACAGCTTCTTTCCTTACACCTCATGAAACAACTTCTGTAGCTTCCTCTGCAGCTTCCTTTCTTCTGCAGTTTCCTCACCTCTCTCAGACTTAACAGAATTAAAGAGAGTTAAGGCCTTGCTCTGGGTTACACTTTGGCTTAAATAAGTGTTGTGGTTGGTTTGATCTTCTATCCAGACACCTAAAACAGTCTCCACATCAGCAATAAAGCCATTTCACTAATGTGTTCACTGGAGAAGCATTTTTACTTTCCTTCAAGAACTTTTCCTTTACATTCACAACTTGGCTGTTTGGCACCAAAGGACTATAGCTTTCAGCTTATCTCAGCTTTCAACATGCCTTCCTCATTGAGCTTAATCATGTCTAGCTTTTGGGTTAAAGTGAGAAATGTGTGACCTTTCTTTTCACTAAATACTTATCAGCCATTGTAGGGTTATTAATTGGCCTAATTTCAATATTGTTGTGTCTCAAGGAATAGAAAGACTTGAGGGGGGTACAAGGATGGGGATTGGTGGAGCAATCAGAACACACACATTTATCGATTAAATTCACTGTGCATATATGCACAGTTCATGGAGCCCAAAACCAATTACAATAGTAGCATCAAAGATCACTGATCACAGATAACAACAAATATAGTAGTAAAAAAGGTTGAAATATTATGAGAAGTATCAAAATTTGCCACAGAGACCCAAAGTGAGCAAATGCTGTCGGAAAAAAAATGGTGCCAATAGATCTGCTCAACATAGAGTTACCACAAACCTTGAATTTATTAAAAAAAAAAAGTAACATCTGCTAAGCACAATAAAGTGAAGCACAATAAGAGATGTGCCTATATATATTCGGGACACAAGTCCTTTGTCAAATATATGCAAGTATCCTCTCCCACTATATGGCTTGCCTTTTTATTCTTATGGTAGGTCTCTTGATGAAAAAAAGTTCATAATTTTAGAATTCTGACTTACCAATTTTTTATCTTTTATGCTTTAGTATCCAGTTTCTAATAAATCTTTGCTACCCCAAGATCATGATGACATTCTTTTATGTTACCTTCGGGAAGACTTATTTTGTTACTTTTAACACATTGTTTGTGGGTAGTTTTTATCTCGCGCTAACAGGTGTCGCGGGCCATTTTTGCTAATTTTTTGCGCAAATGGCAACGTTCAGTAAAATTACAATAACTTTAGTTTACGTATTTATACGTTGCCCACATTCTACCGCTAGTCTATAAAAAACATATTAATACGTGTCCCGCGCTCTACTACACTGGTAGAACGTATAAATACGTAAAACATATAAATACGTTTCCCGTATACAATGTGTTAACATTTTAGGGTTGATCTATTTCAAATTAATTTTTCTATATAGTGTGAGGTAGGAGTTGAAGATTACACACACACACACACACACACACACACACACACAGGTATTCAACTAACCTAGAAGCTTTTATTGATAAGACCCACCTTTCCCAATGAACTACAGTGATACCTTCTTCATAAATCACATGACTTCACAGAATTTATTCTTTAATGGTAATTTCCAGTTCTAAAATTAACTGTAGAAGAGGGATTAAAATTAATTGTAGCAGAGTTAGGGGAAGCTCACAGACATGCTCCCATGCTTCTCAAGTGCACATGGAACATTCTCAAAGATAGACCCATGTTAGGGCATGAAACAAATTTATACATATTCAAGAAAACTGATATAATACCAAGCATCTTCTTGGATCACAATGGCATGAATTTAGAAATCAACCACAATTAAATAATTTTTATTTCTTGAAGTATTACAAAGAGTATTACATATGTCTCCTTCCCCCCGCCTTGACATTCCCCTAGCCCCTACCCACTAGTGTCTTGTGTCCATTGGTTATTCTTATATGCATGCATATAAGTCCTTCGGTTGATCTCTTAACCCTCCCCAAACCCTCCCCAGGCTTCCCACTGTAGTTTGACAGTCTGTTCAATGCTGCTCTGCCTCTGCATCTAACCCTGTTCATCAGTCTATACTGGTCCCCATTATCTGTCCCAACCTCACTGGAGCCATCCCAACCTCACCGGGGCCGTCTCAGCCTCACCGGGGCTGTTTCAACCTCACCGGGGCCGTCTCGACCTCACCAAGGCCATCTCAACCTCCGCAGGGACATTCCAACTTTACCGGGGCCGTTTCGGCCTCACCGGGGCTGTCCCAGCCTCACCGGGACCGTCCTGACCTCACCGGGGCCGTTTCAACCTCACCAGGGCCATCCCGACCTCACCGGGGCCGTTTCAACCTCACCGGGGCCGTCCCGACCTCACCAGGGCCGTTTCAACCTTACCGGGGCCGTCCCGACCTCACTGGGGCCGTTTCAACCTCACTGGGGCCGTGCCGACCTCACTGGTGGCTTCCCAACCTCACCGGGGCCGTCTCGACCTCACCGGTGGCGTCTCGACATCACCGGGGCCATTCCAGCCCCAGATGCCGTTTCAACCTCACCGGGGCCATCCCGACCTCACCCGGGCCATTCCAAACTCACCCAGGCCATTTCGGTCTCACTGGGGCTGTCTCAACCTCACCAGGGCCGTCCCAACCTCACTGGGGCAGTCTCGACCTCACCGGGGCTGTCCCAACCTCACTGGAGCTATCCCGACCTCACCGGGGCCGTCCCGGCCTCACTGGGGCTGTTTCGGCCTCACCGGTGCCGTCCCATCTCACTGGATCAGCCACAATTAAAAAATTCAAAAACACTCAAATACATGGAGGCTAAATAGCATGTTTGAATGGTTTACCAATGAGATCAAGCAAGTAATTAAAAACTTCCTGGAAACAAATGAAAAGGAACATACAACCACCCAAAACATATGGGACACAGAGAAAGCAGTCGTGAGAGGGAAATTCATAGCACTACAGGCCTACCTCAAGAAACAAGAAAAAGGATTAATAAACTAACCTAAAACTAAGTGAATTAGAAAGAGAACAGCAAGAAAAGCACAGAGAAAGTAGAAGGAAGGAAATAATAAAGATCATAGTATAAATAAATGACATAGAAACTAAAAAAAAAAAAAAAAGTACCAAACATCACTAAATCCAAGAGCTGGTTCTTTGAAAAGATAAACAAGATTGAACCCTATCCAGACTCATCCAGAAACAAAGAGAGAGGACCCAAATAAATAAAATCAGAAATGAAAGAGTGACATAAGAAAAATACAAAGTATTATAAGCAAATATTATGAAAAACTATATGCCAACAAACTGGACAACCTGGGTAAAATGGACAAATTCCTAGAAACATACAATCTTCCAAAACTCAATCAGGAAGAAATCAGAAAACCTGAATAGGCCAATAACAACTGATGAAATTGAAGCAGGAATTAAAAAACCTCCAGCTAACAAGAGTCCCGGACTGGATGGATTTACAGGTGAATTTTACCAAGCATTCAAAGAAGAACTAACACCTATCCTCCTCAAACCATTCAAAAAAATTTAAGGGCAAGGAACACTTCCAAGCTCCTTTTATGAAGCTGGCATTATTATCCTAATTCCAAAACCAGATAAAGGCACTACAAAGAAAGAAAAGTACAGGCCAACATCCCTGCTGAACACAGATGCTAAAATCCTCAATAAAATATTTACAAATAGGATCCAGCAATACATTGAAAAGATCATACACAGGATCAAGTGGGATTTGTTCCAGGGATGCAAGGCTGGTACAATATTCACAAATCAATAAATGTGATACATCACATAAACAAATTGAAAAATAAAAACCACTTAATCATATCAATAGATGCAGAAAAAGCATCTGACAAAATATAGCACCCTTTTTTGATAAAAATTTGCAGTGATGTGGGAATAGAGGGACCATACCTCAACATAATAAAGGCAATATATGATAAACCTATGCAACATTAAAACTCAATGAGCAAAAAGTAAAAGCATTTCCCTTAAGAAGAGGAACAAGACAATAATGTATGTTCTTATCACTCTTATTCAACATAGAACTGGAAGTCCTAGCCACAGCAATCAAGCAAAAAGAAGAGATAAGAGGCATCCAAAATGGAAAGGAGGAAGTAAAACTGTCATTATTCGCAGATGACATGATATTGTACATAGAAACCCCTAAAGACTCTACCAGGAAACTACTAGACTTAATAAATGAATTCAGCATGGTAACAGGATACAAAGTCAACATTCACAAATCAATGGCATTTTTATACACCAATAATGAACTCTCAGAAAAAGAAAACAGGTGTAGACCGCCCCCATCCAAGGAACAGCAGCCTCCTGATCACCACACCCTCTGTCTGAGGAACGGCAGCTTTGTGTGAAGCCTCCCCCAACCAGCCAGATTAGCCACCACAACTGTGAACAGCACCCACCACAGGAGCTGCTACCAACTGAGAAGCAGCTGCTACCACAACCGCCCGAGGAGAAACCGCAGCCCGAGGAGCCACTGCCACCCAAGGAGCAGCCACTGAACGACTAAACATATAGATATGGCAGTGAGATCAAACATGGGTAGACAAAGAAACCCCCAAAGGAAAGAAAAGGAGGCCTCACCAGAAAAGCAGCTAAGTGATACAGAGTCATGCAACATGACAGAAAAAGAATTCAGATTAAGGGTCCTAGAGTGCATAAACCGGATAGAGGAAAAAAATCAACAACTTACACAAGAAGCAAGAAGAAACAGATGAAAAAAAAATCAATTAATTATGTAAGAACCAAGAAGGAATGAAGAGTGATATAGCTGCAATAAAAAACACCATTGAAGGTTTCAACAATAGACTAGGAGAAGCGGAGGACCGAATAAGCAAATTAGAAGACAGGAAAACAAAACACACCCAAACTGAACTGCAATTGCAGAAAAAAATTAAAAGACAGGAGGAGAGCCTAAGGGAGCAATGGGACAACATGAAAAGAAACAACATACAAATAATAGGGGTGCCAGAACAGCAGAAAGAGGAACAAGGGTTAGAAACCTATTTGAAGAAATAATATCAGAAAACTTCCCAGAGATGGGGAAGACAAAAATCACACAAGCACAGAGAGTTCCAAACAAGGTGAACCCAAAAAGACCCACACCAAGACACATCATAATTACCATGGCAAATGTTCAGGACAAAGAGAGAATTTTAAAGGCTGCAAGAGAGAGACAGAAAATTACATTCATGGGATCTCCCATTAGATTATCAAATGATTTCTCAACAGAAACACATCAGGCCAGAAAAGAATGGACAGAAATTTACAAAGTGATGCAAAGCAAAGGACTGAATCCAGGAATACTCTATCCAGCAAAGCTATCATTCAAAATTGAAGGGGAAATAAGAAGCTTCACAGACAAAAAAAAGCTAAGGGAGTTTATCGCCACCAAGCCAGCAATGCAAGAAATGCTAAAGGGACTGGTATGAAAAGAAGAAATAAAAAGCTCAGAAAGAAAACAGCCACACACAAAAAAGAAATGGCTACAAACAAGTACCTTTCAATAATAACTTTAAACGTAAACGGACTAAATGCTCCAACCAAAAGACATCGAGTAGCTGAATGGATAAAAAATCATGACCCATACATTTGCTGTCTACAAGAGACCCACCTCATTAGAAGGGAACTCACACAGACTGAAAGTGAAGGGATGGAAAAATATCTTTCAGGCAAATGGAAATGAAAAGAAAGCTGGGGTAGCAATACTTACATCGGACAAAATAGACCTCAAAGTGAAGGCCATAACAAGAGATAAGGGAGGCCACTTCATAATACTAAAGGGATCAATACAACAAGAGGATATAACCCTGATAAACATATATGCACCCAATGCAGGAGCACCCACATACATAAAAAAAAAAAAACTCCTGGAAGATATCAAGGGAGAGATAGACAACAATACAATCATAGTAGGAGACTTTAATACACCAATGACATCACTGCATAAATCCTCTAGACAAAAAATGGGCAAAGAAACAGCAATCCTAAATGACTCACTAGATCAGATGGACCTAATTGACATCTTCAGAACACTTCACCCCAAAGCCACAAAATACACGTTCTTCTCAAGTGCTCATGGGACATATTCAAAAACAAACCACATATTGGGTCACAAACAACTTCTCCCCAAATTCAAGAAGATTGAAATCATACCAAGCATCTTCTCAGAAGACAAGGGCATAATATTAGAAATAAACTACAATAAAAACAACTCAAAACACTCAAACACTTGGAAGCTGAATAGCATGTTATTAAATATTGATTGGGTTATCAATGAGATCAAAGAAGAAATTTAAAAAAATTCTGGAAACTAATGACAATGAAAACACAACAGCTAGAGAACTAAGATGGAGGCATAGGTTAATGCCGGAGTTTGCTGCCTTGAACAACCACTTCAAAAATACAACTAAAAGACGGAACGGACATCACCCAGAACCACAGGAACGCTGGCTGAGTGGAAGTCCTACAACTAGGAGGAAAGAGAAACACATACCGAGACTCAGAGGATGCGCAGTGCTGAAGTCAAATACTAAGGTGCGGAGTGCATGCAGAGCGGGCTGGTGGCTGAGGGCGTGGTTGGCGTTTTCAATCGGGAGGGAGTCACAGACTCTGAGCTCCAGATCCGGACGAGTGTTTAGGGACCCAGACTCAAACAGGAGAAGCGGGACTATCTGGCTTCGGTCGGAACTCGGAGGCAGCTTTCTCTCCGAGGTTTGCAGCGGTTGCTGGGACTCTGAAAGGCAGAGCCCCTGGGGACGGGACTGAGAGCAGCCATAACTGCTCTCTCCGGCCCACCCTGTTGATCCTGTTCGACCCGCCCTGCCCAAGCCCTGCACAGAGCCATTTGCCAGATAGCCTCAGGCAAAGGCTAGATTAGCACCTCCCTAGAGGACAGATGTTCTCTCACTGCAGACACAGCTGATTCTCACAGCCAGTTGGCCTGGAGGTCAAATCCCCGCCAGTATTACCTACAACAATCTAAGCTTAACTACAGCAAGACTGCGCATAAAGACCACTAGAGGTTGCACCAAGAAAGCATAAAAAATGTGGAGACAAAGAAACAGGACGCAGATGTCAGAAATGGAAGATATAGAGCTCAAAACCACACTTTTAAGGTCTTTCAATAATTTTCTAAAAACTGCCGATAAAGGTAGTGAGATCCTCAAGAAATCTAATGAGACCCTCAATGTTGTGATAAAGAACCAACTAGAAATTAAGCATACACTGACTGAAATAAAGAATATTATACAGAGATCCAACAGCAGACCAGAGGAGCGCAAGAATCAAGTCAAAGAATTGAAATGTGAGGAAGCAAAAAACACCCAACCAGAAAAGCAAAATGAAAAAAGAATCCAAAAATACGAAGATAGTGTAAGGAGCCTCTGGGACAGCTTCAAGCGTACCAACATCAGAATTATAGGGGTGCCAGAAGATGAGAGAGAGCAAGATATTGAAAACCTATTTGAAGAAAGAATGACAGAAAACTTCCCCCACCTGGTGAAAGAAATAGACTTACAGGTCCAAGAAGCGCAGAGAACCCCAAACAAAAGGAATCCAAAGAGAACCACACCAAGACACATCATAATTAAAATGCCAAGAGCAAAAGACAAAGAGAGAATCTTAAAAGCAGCAAGAGAAAAAAACTCAGTTACCTACAAGGGAATACCCATACGGCTGTCAGCGGATTTCTCAACAGAAACTTTGAGGCCAGAAGGGAGTGGCAAGAAATATTCAAAGTGATGAATGCCAAGAACCTACAACCAAGATTACTTTATCCAGCAAAGCTATCATTCAGAATTGAAGGTCAGATACAGAGCTTCACAGATAAGGAAAAGCTAAAGGAGTTCATCACCACCAAACTTGTATTATATGAAATGCTGAAAGGTATCCTTTAAGAAGAGGAAGAGGAAGAAAAAGGTAAAGATACAAAATATGAACAACAAATATGCATCTATCAACAAGTGAATCTAAGAATCAAGTGAATAAATAATCTGATGAACAGAATGAACTGGTGATTATAATAGAATCAGGGACATAGAAAGGGAATGGACTGACTATTCTTGGGGGGGAAAGGGGTGTGGGAGATGCGGGAAGAGACTGGACAAAAATCGTGCACCTATGGATGAGGACAGTGGGTGGGGAGTGAGGGCAGATGGTGGGGCGGGAACTGGGAGGAGGGGAGTTATGGGGGGAAAAAAGAGGAACAAATGTAATAATCTGAACAATAAAGATTTAATTTAAAAAAATATTCTAGATTTGGCCAGCAAAAAAAAAAAAAAGGAAAACACAACAATCCAAAACCTATGGGACACAATGAAAGCAGTCCTGAGAGGGAAGTTTATAGCTCTACAGGCCTATCTCAACAAACAAGAAAAAATGGTAGTAAATCATCTAACTCTACATCTCAAAGAATTAGAAAGAGAGCAACAAGATAAGCCCAGAGTGAGCAGAAGGAAAGAGATAATAAAGATTAGAGCAGAAATAAATGACATAGAGACCAAAAAAACACTACATAAAATCAATGAAACCAAGAGCTGGTTCTCTGAAAGGATAAACAAGATTGATGAACCTCTAGCCAGGCTCACCAAGAAGCAAAGAGAGAGGACCCAAATAAACAAAATCAGAAATGACAGAGGCTAAATAACAACAGACCCCACAGAAATACAAATGATTGTTAAACAATACTATGGACAACTCTACTCCATCAAATTAGACAACCTGGAGGAAATGGACATATTCCTAGAAAAATACAACATTCCAAAACTAAATCAGGAAGAATCTAAAAATCTCAATAGGCCAATAACTATGGAAGAAATTGAAGTAGTCATCAAAAAGCTTCCAGCAAACAAAAGCCCAGGACCAGACGGCTTCACAGGGCAGTTTTACCAAACATTCAAAGAAGAGCTAAAACCTATCCTCCTCAGACTACTACAAAAAAATCCAAGAGGAAGGAACACTTCCAAGCTCATTCTATGAAGCCAGCATCACCCTAATACCAAAACCAGGTAAAGACAACACAATGAAAGAGAATTACAGGAAAATATCCCTCATGAACATAGATGCCAAAATCCTCAACAAAATCTTAGCAAATCGGATCCAGCAGTACATCAGAAAGATCATACACCACGACCAAGTAGGATTTATCCCAGGGATGCAAGGATGGTACAATATCCGCAAATCAATAAACGTGATACATCACATAAACAAATTGAAAGAACAAAACCACATGGTCATATCAATTGATGCAGAAAAAGCGTTTGACAAAATTCAACACCCATTTTTTATAAAAACTCTCAGCAAGGTGGGAATTGAAGGATCATACCTCAACATAATAAAAGCCATATATGACAAACCCACAGCCAATATCATACTCAATGGACAAAAACTAACACCATTTGCCCTAAGAACAGGAACAAGACAGGGATGCCCACTCTCATCACTCCTGTTTGACATAGTACTGGAAGTATTAGCCATTGCAATTAGACAAGAAGAAGAAATAAAAGGCATCCAAATTGGAAAAGAAGAAGTAAAACTGTCCTTATTTGCAGATGACGTGATATTATACTTTAAAAACCCTAAAGACTCCATCAATAAACTATTAGACTTAATAAAAGAATTCGGCAATGTAGCAGGATACAAAATTAACTCCAAGAAATCTATGGCATTTCTATACACCAATAGTGAATGTGCAGAGAGACTAAAAAAGCAATCCCATTTACCATCGCACCAAAAAAATTAAGCTACCTAGAAATAAACTTAACTAAAGAGGCAAAAGACCTCTACTCAGAAAACTACAGGACGTTGAAAAAAGATATAGAGGAAGACATAAACAGATGGAAGAACATACCATGTTCTTGGATTGGTAGAATCAACATCATTAAAATGTCCATACTGCCCAAAGCAATCTATAAATTCAACGCACTTCCCATTAAAATACCAATGGCATATTTCACAGACCTAGAACGTACTCTCCAACAATTCATCTGGAATGAAAAACGACCCCGAATAGCTGCAGCGATCCTGAGAAAGAACAAAGTAGGTGGGATCTCAATACCAGATATCAAGCTGTATTACAAAGCCACTGTTCTCAAAACTGCCTGGTACTGGCACAAGAACAGACATGTAGATCAATGGAATAGAATAGAGAGCCCAGAAATTGGCCCGAACCAATATGCTCAATTAATATTTGACAAAAGAGGCAAGAACATACAATGGAGTCAAGATAGTCTCTTCAATAAATGGTGTTGGGAAAACTGGACAGATACATGCAAGAAAATGAAACTAGACCACCAACTTACACCATACACAAAAATAAACTCAAAATGGATAAAGGACTTAAATATACGATGGGAAACCATACAAATACTAGAAGAATCCAAAGGCAACAAAATCTCAGACATATGCTGAAGCAATTTCTTCACCAATACAGCTCCTAGGGCATTGGAAACTAAGGAGAAAATAAACAAAAGGGACTATATCAAAATAAAAAGCTTCTGCACAGCAAAAGAAACCATCAACAAAACAACAAGAAAACCCACTGCGTGGGAAAACATATTTGCCAATGTCATATCTGATAAGGGCCTAATCTCCAAAATTTATAGGGAACTCATAGAACTTAACAAAAGGAAGATAAACAATCCAATCAAAAAATGGGCAAAGGACCTAAATAGACACCTTTCAAAAGAGGACATTCAGAAAGCCAAGAGACATATGAAAACATGCTCAAAGACACTAATCATCTGAGAGATGCAAATCAAAACAACAATGAGGTACCATCTCACACCTGTCAGAATGGCTATCATCAACAAATCCACAAACGAGAAGTGTTGGAGAGGATGTGGAGAAAAAGGAACACTCGTGCACTGCTGGTGGGAATGCAGACTGGTGCAGCCACTATGGAAGACAGTATGGAGTTTCCTCAAAAAACTACAAATGGAACTCCCACTTGACCCTGTGATCCCACTTCTAGGAATATATCCCAAGAAACCAGAAACACCAGTCAGAAAGGATATATGCACCCCTATGTTCATAGCAGCACAATTCACCATAGCTAAGATCTGGAAACAGCCTAAGTGCCCATCTGTAGATGAATGGATTAGAAAACTGTGGTACATCTACACGATGGAATACTATGCTGCTGTAAAAAAGAAGGAACTCTTACCATTTGCAACAGCATGGATGGAACTGGAGAGCCTTATACTAAGTGAAATAAGCCAGTCAATGAAGGAAAAATACCACATGATCTCACTCATTTCTGGATAATAAAGACCATTATAAACTTATGAACAAAAATAGATACAGAGGCAGAGCTGCCTCGAACAGACTGTCAAACTACAGCAGGAAGGCCGGGGAGGGTGGGAGGGCAGGCTGGGAGTGGGTAAGAGATCAACCGAAGGACTTGTATGCATGCTTATAAGCATAACCAATGGACATAAGACACTGGGGGGTAGGGGAGGCCAGGGGATTGTCAAGGGCAGGGGGAAAAAAATGAGACATATGTAATACTCTTTGTAATGCTTTAAGCAATTAAAAAAAAATAGGGATGAAAAAATAGTACTTATTTTAGAGGGTGGTTGTGACGATTAAGAAATAAACCATGTAGGAGAACCAAGATGGCGGCATAGGTTAACGCCGGAGTTTGCTGCTTTGAACAACTACTTCAAAAGTGAAACTAAAAGACGGAACGGACATCACCCAGAACCATAGGAACTCTGGCTGAGTGGAAGTCCTACAACTAGGAGGAAAGAGAAACGCATACAGACACTCAGAGGAGGCGCAGTGCTGAAGTCAAATTCTGAGGTGCAGCGTGCACGGAGCAGGCTGGCGGCGGAGGGTGCGGTTGGCGTTTTCAATCGGGAGGGAGTCGCAGACTCTGAGCTCCAGATCCAGGCGAGTCTTTAGGGACCCAGACTCAAACGGGAGAAGCGGGACTGTCTGGCTTCGATCAGAGCGAGTGCAGCTTTCTCTCCGAGCTTTGCAGCGGGTGCTGGGACTCAGAGGCAGAGCCCCTGGGGACAGGACTGAGAGCCTCCATAACTGCTCTCTCCGGTCCACCCTGTTGATCCTGTTCGACCCGCCCTGCCCAAGCCCTGCACAGAGGCATTTGCCGGATAGCCTCAGGCAAAGGCTAGATTAGCACCTCCCTAGAGGACAGAAGTTCTCTCACTGCTGACACAGCTGATTCTCATAGCCACTTGGCCTGGAGGTCAACCCCTCCCTGCTATTAGCTACAACAATCAAGGTTTAACTATAAGACTGCGAACAAAGACCACTAGGGGGTGCACCAAGGAAGCATAACAAAATGCGGAGACAAAGAAACAGGACAAAATTGTCAATGGAAGATATAGAATTCAGAACCACACTTTTAAGGTCTCTCAAGAACTGTTTAGAAGCCGCCGATAAACTTAATGAGATCTACACGAAAACTAATAAGACTCTCGATGTTATGTTGGAGAACCAACTAGAAATTAAGCATACACGGACTGAAATAACGAATATTATACAGACTCCCGACAGCAGACCAGAGGAGCGCAAGAATCAAGTCAATGATTTGAAATGCGAGGAAGCAAAAAACACCCAACCGGAAAAGCAAAATGAAAAAAGAATCCAAAAATGCGAGGATAGTGTAAGGAGCCTCTGGGACAGCTTCAAGCGTACCAACATCAGAATTATAGGGGTGCCAGAAGATGAGGGAGAGCAAGATATTGAAAACCTATTCGAAGAAATAATGACAGAAAAATTCCCCCACCTGGTGAAAGAAATGGACTTACAGGTCCAAGAAGCGCGGAGAACCCCAAACAAAAGGAATCCAAAGAGGACCACACCAAGACACATCATAATTAAAATGCCAAGAGCAAAAGATAAAGAGAGAATCTTAAAAACAGCAAGAGAAAGAAACTCAGTTACCTACAAGGGAATACCCATACGACTGTCAGCTGATTTCTCATCAGAAACTTTGCAGGCCAGAAGGGAGTGGCAAGAAATATTCAAAGTGATGAACACCAAGAACCTACAACCAAGATTACTTTATCCAGCAAAGCTATCATTCAGAATTGAAGGTCAGATAAAGAGCTTCACAGATAAGGAAAAGCTAAAGGAGTTCATCACCACCAAACCAGTATTATATGAAATGCTGAAAGGTGCCCTTTAAGAAGAGGAAGAGGAAGAAAAAGGTAAAGATACAAATTATGAACAACAAATATGCATCTATCAACAAGTGAATCTAAAAATCAAGTGAATAAATAATCTGATGAACAGAATGAACTGGTGATTATAATAGAATCAGGGACATAGAAAGGGAATGGACTGACTATTCTTGGGGGGGAAAGGGGTATGGGAGATGCGGGAAGAGACTGGACAAAAATCATGCACCTATGGATGAGGACAGTGGGTGGGGAGTGAGGGCAGATGGTGGGGCGGGAACTGGGAGGAGGGGAGATATGGGGGGGAAAAAGAGGAACAAATGTAATAATCTGAACAATAAAGATTTAATTAAAAAAAAAGAAATAAACCATGTAAAAACTTATTAGCACAGTACCTGGTTCACAGTCAAGAACGCAGTAAATGTCAGTTATTGCAGTTCATCAGCACTGCTACCTACATGCTACCGAGAGTCTAAAACTAGAGTCCATCCCTTTCTCCGCAAACAGGATTTTGGAAGAGAATATGACTTCAGAATGTTAAGAAAATGAGTTTAATTTCAACCTGTGAATCATATTAAGCAAATAACATATTCCATCATACAAAGAACGACCTTAAATATTTTCTTTCTTAAAATTCCTTCCCTTGCTGGTGATTCCTAAATAACCACCACTAATCTCAATCTCTCTTAAACTCTGGTTCTCATTTCCCATTCTTATTCAACATCCTGGTCTGGAAATTTCATTATCTGTTCCAATTTTGCTCTCATTCTCTATATCTAATTAATCACCAAATCCAGTCCATTCTATTTCAGTACTGGCTCTCACACCCATTTTACTGTAGGACTGTATGCTTAAGAGGGCAGGGACAAATCTGTTTCTGCATCCCAGCATAGTACTAGCACAATACTTGACATACAATAGGTGCCAGCATCCAACTTAAATTTCCCAGGATGTCTGGATAATTTTCTCTTATTGGTTTCTTAAGGCCAAGAGGTGTGTGTGTGTGTGTGTGTGTGTGTGTGTGTGTGTGTGTGTGTGTGTTTGGGGTGATCATAGGGGGTTAGGGAGAGGATTGTTACCTTCATACTTTAAACAGGGCCAGAGATAATATCTAGCATATGATGAATGTTCATAAAATCTATGTTGGATAGATCAATAGTATAGTATTTTTCTTCCTAAGACTTCAAAATAATTTTACAAAACAATTTCATCACAACATACACATTACAGAGGAGAAAAATGAGATGCAGAAAAGTAAACTTACTTGGAGGACCACTCAATTAGTGGTGGAACTGATAGAAAACTTTGCTCTCTTACCTCCTAATCCCAGGAAAATAACTGAGCTAGAGTCTGGGCGAAATACTTGTAAGGATGAGATGATAGTTTACTGTCTACTGGTACTTGACCTTGATCTTAACTGATCTTTTTCCACTGCAAATTGGCATTTTTAAATGCTAGCAGCTACTTAACCTATTTGGATACCCTAAGAACATAAAGCAATAACTTTAATATTAAGTAGTAAGAATTTCCCCTTGGCTGAAATTCTACAGAGTAAGATAAATTTGATACAAATCATTCTTCCTATCTATATATGCACAGAAACACATTATGCTATTTCCCCTGATTCCAGATGAAATAACATTAGAAGGCTTATCAGAGTTCCAGTTTACCCACACAGAATAAGCCAAAGATTAGCTTCAGGCTTGTGTATCCTATTCTGCCATCTCTCCAAAAATATGCAACTTTAAAAGATGTATCATTTATTTTTTAAGTTAAGTAAAGAATAGTTTATTGAATATATACTATGTCAAATACTGCTCCAATAAGAACATCTTAGTTTTGTGGCTTCAGGTTTCACTGGGAGACACCATTTTAAAATATTTTCATCCTTCTCTGGCAGGTGTTCTCAGTGGTTAGAGCATCAACCCTACACTGAAGGGTCTTGGGTTCGATTCCAAGTCAAGGGCATGTAACTGGGTTGCAGGTTCAATCCCCAGCCATGGTCAGGGTGTGTACAGGAGGCAACCAATTGATGTCTCACTCATATCAATCGTTTTCTCTCCCTCTCTTCTTCCCTCCTTCCCACTCTCTTTAATAATCAAAGGAAAAAATATCCTCAGGATATTCTGAAGATTAACGAAAAAATAAAATAAAATAAATAAAATGGTCTCATCTGGGCTGGGTAGTTTAGTTGCTTAGAGCATTCTCCCAATAAACCAAGGCTGCAGGTTCAATCCTAAGTCAGGGCACATACAAGAACCCACCAATGAATGCAAAAATAAGTGGAACAACAAATCAATGTCTCTCTCCCTCTTCCTCTCTTTCTCTAAAAACAAAATTTTTAATAAAAAAAAATTAAATGGTCTCATTAAAGAGAATGTTTAATAAACTTATTGTAACATAAAAAATATAACATAATTTAATGAATACAAGATAGCTTTTAACTTAGGACACTAAGAATGACCTGGAGACTTCCTCTCTTTGGCATTTAATGATAATATTGCCACTACCTCCCATCATAATCCTACTTTTGTAGTTCAATTTCCTCCGGTTTAAGACAATGAATCTAACTCATTTTTAAAAAAAAAAAAAAAAAACTGTTTTGATTTATCCAAGCAGCTGCTGGTGATTGAAAACAGGATCATGATTGAACTCAGCAGAAGCATGACACATAAGATGTAACTTCCAACAGCACTGCTGGAACCCACAGTATACAGAGTGCCTTGGTGTCCAGCAACAGGGATAAGGGAGAAGTTTTGAGTTAAGTCTATGAAGTGAAAAGGACAGAGGTATGAACCAGGCTACCAAATTCGTGCCTAATGCTAAACACATCAGATGCATCCCGGAAACATTTTGTGCAAATTAAGGTCAATTCTATTTTTCTATGGCCTTCCACTGTAATTTCAGATGTTCCCATAGAGAAATTTCTTAAATTATATTTAAAGTATCAAAATTTATTAAGTTTAGCATTTCCAGCATCTTGATTTTCCTATCACCTCTAATAAGAAGCTAATCCGGTAGATGTATCAGAATATAGAGATGATATCAAAACATGCCAACAGACATCACTGAGGTGTACAGGAAAGTAACACAGCAGAGTGGATATAAATAAGAGTCCTGAACTTGAGGTGATCTGGGTTCAAATCCTGACTGTCCCACTTTCTTGTTCAGATAACTTTGGAAAAATTACAAACTCTATAAGCTTCAATTTCCTCAGCTATAAATGGGGTTCATAATAATAAATTAGTAATAGTATTATGGGTACACAATAACACTAGCTACTTCATGGGATCATTGGAGTTTTAAATAAGATAATAGTTGCAAAACATTCAGTAAATGACTGATAATTAGTTATCATTCTTTCCCTGAAAATGAACACCAACTTTATGAGAGTTGGATATTTAAAACGCCATATCCTCTCTGCCAGAGTTATTCAAAATGTTTCAGAGAACTAAAGATTTATGTAAATTGTTCAGGGGGGAATAATTTCCTTGAGGAATTTTGTGAATGAGGCTATCATTTTTTAATTGTTAGTTGCTTATTTATCTGAAAGAACATTGTGGTATTTTGTTTCAAAATTGACCATTTTAATTACTTATTACTTGACAGTTACTGTCTTATATACTAAGTTCTCTTAATTAATCCATGAGGTAGAGATCCCAGTTTTACAGATAGGGAAGCTACTATTTAGAGAGGCTAAATAACCTGTTCAAGATCATAAAACAAGCAGGTGTCAGAAGCAGACTTCAAACTCAGATCTCATGGACTCAAGTTAAGAGTCTTCCCATTAAACCAAGATACATAATGACTATATCCACTATTCACTATCTCTAAGGAAAATTTTATTATGTTTGTTTTACATGACCTATAGAAAAAAATTACCAGAGAAAAATATTATATTACCCTAACTTCCCATAACTTTTAACCCTACATTTACAATCTTAATATTTACTTATTTTTTCAGCCCATGAACACATTCTGTGCTACAAACCTGTGTGAATTTTACTTCATTAACATATGACTTACATATATGTCACCATGTGGTTTTGCTTATATAAAGATTTTATTCATAAAGTTTATCCCATGCTAATCCTCAAGGTATTAAACAGAATTTCTTCGCTAAGAAAACCTTGTGGAGTTGGTGAGTACTTTTTCTATTGTTGTTGATGATATAAGTGGGAATTAAAAAATTTCCCCTGGGCAATATTTAGTCTTAGATTTGTTTTTATTATGGATTTCTGATCCACAGAGGAAAAAAATACACACAATGGCTACATACAAAGAAAACGTTTTAAAATTTAGCATGGAGAATGGAGGTTCAGAGAAATATATTCTGGTCCATTCATCTTTCACTTTCAGTAGGAGTAAAGATCCAAGCAAAAGTATAAACATAAATCAGATCTGTATTATGAGCAGTTTAGGGAGAACAGAGCAAAAAGGAAATACCGAGGCTAGTATTTCTCGAAAGAGAAGTTTCAGGTAAGTGTTCATCAATGGGAAAATATCCGTCACACTTTTTATTCAGTTTGAGCCATGAATATTAGTGTTATTATCTCTGGCCACTGCTTTTTGATATACATCATGATGCTCTAGCAATTCAGAGCAGGTATTTCCTATACTAAAAGTTATTCCCAGGACCAGATGGTTGCTCGGGTGAATCCTACCAAACACTTGAAGAATAGTTAACACCAATCCTTCTTAAACTCTTCAAAAACAAACGAAGAAGAGGGAACACTTCCAAACTCATTTTATGAGGCCAGCATTACCCTGGCGCCAACCCAGATAAGGACACCACAATAGAAAATTATAGACCAATATCCCCAATGAGCACAGAGGCAAAAACTCTCAACAAAATATTAGCAAACCAAATTCAACAATGTATTAAAAATTACTGGCGCCCTCTTAGCGCAGCAGGCAGCGCGTCAGTCTCATAATCTGAAAAATTACCAAGTGAGATTAATCCCTGGCATGCCAGGGTGGTTCAACATATACAAATCAATAAGTGTATCCAACCACATTAATAGTATGAAAGATACAAATTATATGATCCTCTCACTAGATGCAGGAAAAGCAGTTGATAAAATACAACATTCTTTCATGATTAAAAACCCTCAACAAATTGGATACAGAAAGAACATAATAAAGACTATGTATGACAAACCCACAGCTAACATATTCAATAGTGAAAAACTAAAAGCTTCTTCCTCTAATATCAGGAATAGCACAAAGGTGCTCTCTCTCACCTTTTATTCAATACTAGAGGCCCAGTGCATGAAATTCGTGCACTCGGCAGGGGGGAGGGGAGTCCCTCAGTCCGGCCTGTGCCTTCTCGCAGTCTGGAAGCCCTCTCGTGATGTCTGACAGACGGCTTAGGACATCCTTAGTGCTGCCATGGAAGCAGGAGAGGCTCCTGCCACCACCGCTGCGCTTGGCAGCTATGAGCCCAGCTTCTGGCTGAGCTGCGCTGACCACCGGGGGCAGTTCCTACATTGAGCATCTGCCCCTGGTGGTCAGTGCACATCACAGCGACCAGTCATTCCACCATTCAGTCTATTTGCATATTAGCCTTTTATTATATAGGATTGTACTAGAAGTCCTAGCTGAGCAATTAGGCAAGACAAAGAACTAATAGGCATCCAAATCAAAAAGGAAAAACAAAAATTAGTATTATATACTGGTGATATGATTTTTTAAAATATATTTTTATTGATTTCAGAGAGGAAGGGAGAGGGAGAGAGAGATAGAAACATCAATGATGAGAGAGAATCATTGATCGGCTGCCTCCTGCACACCCCTCACTGGGGACTGAACCCGCAACCTGGGCATGTGCCCTTGACCGGAATCGAACCCAGGACCCTTCAGTCTGCAGGCCAACACTCTATCCACTGAGCCAAACCGGCTAGGGCTGATCTTAAAAACAGAAAAGACTAAACCAAAAAATTGTTGAAACTAATCAATGAATTCAATAAAGTTGTGGATATAAAATCAACAAACAGAAATCAATGTGTTTCTATACACTAATAATGAAACAGCTGAAAAAAAAGTAAAGAAAATTTCTCATTCACAATAGTATCAAAACAATAAAACAGGAAGTGAAATATATGTACAATGAAAACTACAAAACTTTAATGAAAGGAACTAAAGAAAACACAAACAAATAGAAATATATCCTGTGTTCCTTGAGCAAAGATAAATTCGTTAAAATGTCCATTCTACCCAAAGCCATCTACAGAATCAATACAATCCCTATAAAATTCCAATGGCTTTTTTCACAGAAATAGAAAAAAAATCCTAAAATTTGTATGGTACCACAAAAGACCCTAAATAACCAAAGCAATCAAGAGAAAAAAGAATAATGCCAGAGGTCTCACATCATATTCCTGATATCAAACTATACTACAAGGCTATAGTAATTAAAATAGCATAGTACTGACATAAAAGTAAACACATCGACTACTGGAACAAAATAGAGATCCAGGAAATAAACTTCTGTGTTTATAGTTAATTAATTGACAAATGAGCCAAGAACATTCAATGAGGAAAGAACAGTCTCTTCAACAAATGATGCTGAGAAAATTGAGTAACTACCAGCAGAAAAATAAAACTGGACCCCTTAACCACTCACAAAAATAAACTTGAAATGGATTTAAAAGATTTACACAAAAGACCTGATACTTTGAAACTCCTAGAAGAAAACCTAGTAAAGAAGTTCCTTGACTAGGCAATGTTTTTTTTGTTTATGACACCAAAAGCAAAAGCAACAAAAGTACTAATCCACAAATGGGACTACACCAAACTAAAAAAAAAGCTTCATCACAGCAAAAGAATACAAAAACTGAAAAGACAACCTACCAAATGGGAGAAAATATTTGCAAACCATATATCGGATAAGAGGTTGATGTCCAAAATACATACAAAATTCAAACAGCCCTGGCCAGAGTAGCTAAGTGGTGAGAGTGCTGACCCTCGCACACAAGGCTCACGAGTTCAATTCCCTTCAAGGGCATGTACCAGGGTTGCAGGTTCAATTCCCACCCTGTCAGGGAGTGCGAGGGAGGCAACCAATCTGTGTCTCTCTCATATAGATGCTTTTTCTCCCTCTCCTCCTCTCTCTCCCTCTCTCCCTCCCTCATTCCCTCCCTTTTACTCCAAAAATCAATGGGAAATATATTCTTGGGTAAGGATTAACAAAAACTAAAATAAATAAAAATTCATACAACTCATTTTTAAAAAAAGAAAAATGATCTGTCTAAAAAATAAGCAGAAGAACTAAAAACAGATTTTTCCAAAGAAGAGATACATGAAAAGATATTCAATATCACTAGTCATTGGGGACATGTAATTAAAACCACAATGAGATATCACCTCACTCTTGTTACAAGGGCTATCATCACGAACAGGAGATAAGTGTTGGCAAGTATGTGGCAAAAAGGGAACCCTAGTGCACTGTTGGTGAGAATGCAAACTAGTTCTACTACTATGGAAATCAGTGTGGAAATTCCTCAAAAAAATTAAAAATAGAACTACCATATGATCCAGAAATTCTGCTCTTGGGTCTATATCCAAAGGAAATGAAAACAAGATATTGAAGAGCTCATGTTTACTGCAACATAATTCACAATAGCCAAGATATGGAAACAACCTAAGCATCCATGAGCAGATGAATGAATAAAGAAGATGTGGTACATATATACACTGGAATATTACTCAGCCATGAGAAAAGAAAAGCCTGCCATCTGCAGCACTACGGATAAACCCTGAGGGCATTATGCTAAGTGAGATCAGTGAGAGAAAAACAAATTCTGTATGATGTCACTTATATGTGGAATCTAAAAAAGCCAAACTCTTTTATATGATAATGTGATTTTTGTCTTTCAATTTGCTTGCAACGTATTAACTGATTTATTGATTTCTGAATATTGAACCAGCCTTGCATCCCTGGAGTAAATCCCACTTGGTCATGGTGTATGATCTTTTTAATATATTGCTGGATCAGATTTGCTAATGTTTTGTTGAGGGTTTTAGCAACTATGTTAATCAGGGATATTGGCCTGTAATTCTCTTTCTTTGTAGCATCTTTAATAAAAGGAAGACAATCCAAATAAAAAATGGGCAAAGGACCTAAATAGACACTTCTCCGAAGTGGACATACAGATGGCCAAGAGACACATGAAAAAATGCTCCAAGTCACTGATTATCTGAGAGATGCAAATTAAAACAACAATGAGGTATCACCTCACACCTGTCAGAATGGTTACCATCAACAAATCAACAAATGACAAGTGCTGGTGAGGATGTGGAGAAATGGGAACCCTAGGTCACTGCTGGTGGTAATGCAGACTGGGTGAAGCCATTATGAAAAGCAGTATGGATTTTCCTCAAAAAATTAAATATGGAACAGCCATTTGACCCAGTGATGCCACTTCTAGGAATATATCCTAAGGTCCCGAAACACCAATTAGAAAGAATATATGCACCCCTGTGTTCATAGCAGCGCTATTTACAACAGCTAAGATCTGGAAACAGCCCAAGTGCCCATCAGCAGATGAGTGGATAAAAAAGCTGTAGTACATCTACACAATGGAATACTATGCAGCAGTAAAAAAAAAAAAAAAAAAAAAAAAAAAAAAAAAAAAAAAGGATCTCTTACCTTTGAGACAGCATGAACTGGAAGAGTATTATGCTAAGAGAAATATGCTAGTCAGAGAAAGACAAATATCACATGATCTCACTCATTTGTGGAATCTAATGAACAAAATAAACAAATAAACAAAATAGATCCAGAGACATAGAAGAATGGAACAGACTGACGAATCTCAGAGGGAAGGTGGGGGGTGGGGGGAAGTGGAGGTAGGGAGAGATTAACCAAAGAACCTATATGCATATACACATAACCCATGAGGGGTAATGGTTACCTTAATCCAAAACACCTGAAGGTAGTTACATCTGAGGAAAGTACTATATTGTTGTAGACCTTAGAACAGGATCATAATCTAGTGTTTTTATCTGCCCATAACTCAGTGGGTAAAAACCTGAAGGAATAAATTAACCACTTTTCACAGTTTTTTAAAAGCGTTTAGGAAACTTCAGCAAGTTAAACACAGGATCACAGCTACTGACCAAAGGGAAACTTATTTACAACACTCTGGCCACAATACCACTTCACAATCTAGGGCAGGGGTCCTCAAACTTTTTAAACAGGGGGCCAGTTCACTGTCCCTCAGACCATTGGAGGGCCGGACTATAGTTTAAAAAAAAACTATGAACAAATTCCTATGCACACTTCACATATCTTATTTTGAAGTAAAAAAACAAAACAGGAACAAATACAATATTTGTATTTGCATGTGGCCCGCGGGCGGTAGTTTGAGGACCCCTGACCTAGGGAAATGAAAGCCAGAAAGACCTAAACTCAGGTCCTAATCTAGCCTAACTTACTAGTCAGGGTCTCTCAGGCCTCACTTTCTCATTTGTGGAATTAATGGAGTTATTCATTCAATGTTGGTTGAATGCCTATGTACCAAACCCTGTGTTGACAATGGAAGTCTGTTATTTTTGTTTTGAGTAAATAAAAAGCATAGTCCTGACTTTGCAAAGCTCCTAATCTTGTGAATATACCAAAAAATGCAACCTAACTCTATGACAAGCCGTCATGCCTGGGCAAATTAAAAAAGGCTACAGAGAGGAGGAAACACAGTTCAGCTGAGACTTAATGAATATAAGTTGCTTGGATGGGGCTATGGGAATTCATTAAAGAACTGTTCAAAGACAAGATGACAGGAAAGAATGAGAAGAGAAAGGTTTATGTAGATGATGCACAGACTGGCCATCAGGGAGTTAAACTTAAGAGCTTTATATGCCACAGTAGGGAATCTGACCTTTAACCTTTAAGAAACAGTAAGCTAAGATTCTAGAAATTGGCTGTAAGCCCAACCAGATAAATCCAATTTGTCTATCATTTCATCTTATATTAAAAGTCTTTCAAAGCAAAAATGTTTTGCCCTGACCAGTTTGGTTCAGTGGCTGGAGCGTCGGCCTGTGGACTGAAGAGTCCCGGGTTCGATTCCAGTAAGGGGCATGTACCTTGGTTGCAGGCACATCCCAAGTAGGGGGTGTGCAGGAGGCAGCTGATGGATGTTTCTCTCTCATGGATGTTTCTAACTCTCTATCCCTCTCCCTTCCTCTCTGTAAAAAATCAATAAAAATATTTTTTTTAAATGTTTGAAAGGAAAAAAGCCATCCAAGTTTTGATGCTGATATTATGAAATCTAAAAGATTTCATTTAACTGAAAAATTTTAGGACTAGATTTCTATTGTTATAAACATTATAACAGTAGCAAAAACATTCTAAAAGCAAGATATCCGACTTCTGTTCTTTATCAAATACAAGTAAAAACTCTGTAAACCCATAGGTGTAAAAAGTATACACAGGTATTATATTTACATGCCCCCCAAGAGACTTGTCATCCTTTGTTCAGATAAAGCTTCACTCTCTTCACCCTGAATATTAATTAGCTACAGAAGGACCTAAAGAGAACATGAAGTCCGTTTACCTGTGTTCTGCAGGTACAGGGGGCGGCCAAACAGCAGGGTCTCTAAATGGTTCGTCTTGACAGGACACAGGGAAATCTGGGGGCTTGTCAATTTTAAAACTTTCCAAAGTGTTGACAATACTTTTAACTTGTTCATATTCTTCCAATAATTCCTGCCGAACCTTAAATAAATACATACATACATACATATATATAGCCTTTATGCCAGAAATTGTTTCAAGTTTATATAAATTGCTATAGAATGCAAGTTTCCTTAATGTTTTTCAAAGTATGCAACATGAGTCATTAAAAAAAAAAAATTCAAAAACAAAGAACTATTTAAAGTGATATAGATAGAAGGGCAGGAATCAGTTTGAAAAAAGATATAATTAAATACCTTTTCACAGGGGAACTAGTAATATACCTTCATAATGGAACTTTATTTCTACCAAGGAATGTAATGACCATGAACATAATTTAAAACAAGCAACTAATTCAGTAACAAGTTAGCCAGTCCCAGAGAACTATAATATTAATGCTAAATCATTTTAATATACTTAGAAATAACTTCCAAAAAAGTTTTTAAATTTTTTATTTATTAATCTTAGAGAAAGGAAGAGAGAGGGAATCATCAATTTGTTATTCCACTTATTTATGCATTCATTAGTTAACTCTTGTAGGTGCCCTGACTAGGGATAAAACCCACAGCCTTGTATATTGGGACGATGCTCTAACCAATTGAGCTACCCGACCAGAGCTAGCTTCCAAAAACTTACCAGCCAAATTTTTGACCAGCATTTGCTGTCCCCAATCTCACTATATATGAAATGCCTGCTTGTTATGGGCATATGAAAGCCCGAAGTGGTCAAATACTATATGAATAACACACTTCCAATTTTTATTTAAATTCTCCTTCATCTAAAATCTGAATTCTTTGGGACTTGTTAAATTCTTTCAAGTCCTGGGCAAAGTTTATTTTGGGCTCACAGGCCAGATTTTTACTGTATTTCAAAACTCTCATTGAGCACCTAGCATATGGAAATTCTTGTGTTTTGAAACTCTGAGCCAAACTAATCTTCAAAGGCAAATAGATAATTGATTGAAAATTACATTTATAAATTCAGTTTAACAATTCTAATTTTTTAAATCAGAATGCACACTTTACTATAAAGCAGAGCATAAGAAATGTGCCTTGAACTTTACCTTGAATAATAGGTAATATTGTTCAAGAAGAGAGAGAGGAAGGAAGAGAGAATCATCACTTTATATTAAATCATCAATTTAATATATATAGAAAGGAACATATTAAGGAGATGCAGAATCAAAGAAAAACCTAGGTAAAGTTCAACTGCTCATATATGCAATTACATGATATACTTGGAGCAATGAAATTTCAGAACCTAATGGAAAGAAACAATAGAAATATCTGAATAAAAATGGCAACTATTTAATACAATTAATAACTTATCAAGAATATTTCCATGCTAGATTAATAAACCACTCTTATCTGTGGCTAGTATGCAGGATAGAGGAAAACAACTAAAATTTTCAACTTGACATAGAGCAAGTATATTGTCCTCACTCAACATAATCTGGTAACACTTAAGTCAGAAAATAAGCCAAATTTACCCTACAAATTTAGTAAAACATCAATTTCTGACTAGTGGAAAAATTAGAAGAAACACTTAAAAGGCATTAGTACGTAAAATGGAAACTTCAAAGGAATACTTGACTTTGTACTTATAATTTTAAAAGGATTTTAAGTTTTAAGAATAAGTGGAAAATTATAATTCAAGGTTTTATTAACTGTACTATTATAAAATCAAGTTGTATAGTCAAGAGACAGCAAACATATTAGTGTTTTTTATTAGATTACTGACTCCTTTGTATTCGTAAGGAATCTTTCAAAAGAATAAACTTTCTTAAAGGAAAAGTTTTATGAAATGGGTCCAACTACATGTACAATTGAAAGGGGAAAGGGCAAGTAGCAATAATTTATTTCAAAAATTTGTTCTCACAATTAGGCAACTGATCATGAAATTTTTAAAAAATTAAAATAGGTTCAATTCGGACTAAGCATCTTTGAAGTATGTCTCATGAAATAATAAAAAATATGTAAAATATCTGGGCAAGAGAGAAAACTATTCAGAGTGCATTTTAAATATACCTCAGTATTCAGACAAGAAAGAACTATTTACATCTCAAGTTCTAATCCTATATAATAAAAGACATATGTTAAGTGCCTGATTGTCTGGTTGGCTGTTCAACCAATCAACGTGCAATATGCTAATGATATGCTAAGGCTACTCAACCCCTCGCTATGACATGCACTGACCACCAGGGGGCAGACGCTCCAACCGGTAGGTTAGCTTGCTGCTGGGGTCCAGCTGATGGGGATTGAGTGAGACACGCCCTGGAGCCCTCCCATGTATCACCACCACCCCCAACCCCCCCACCCCCCCACCGCTGACCAACCTCCCACATCTCTCCCGGGCCCCAATCATGCACCAGTGGGGTCCCTCGGCCTGGCCTATGCCCTCTCACAATCCGGGACCCCTCGCGGGATGTTGGAGAGCCGGTTTCAGCCTGACAGCGGAACAACCAGTTGCTATGATGCACGCTGATTACCAGGGAGCAGACACTCAATGCCGGAGCTGCCCCCTGGTAGTCAATGCGCTCTCACAGCGGGAAGCACTGCTCAGCCAGAAGCTGGGCTCACAGCTTAAGCTGTCAGTCAGACATCCCCCATTGGCTCCAGGACTGTGCAAGGGCACAGGCCGGGCTGAGGGACCCCTCCCCTAAGTGCACGAATGTCCTGCACCAGGCCTCTAGTCTTTCAAGAACAACAGACTGCTGCCCTGACTCACTGAATAATGTGACCTTACCTGTTGCCATTTGCCTCTGATAGCTGGGTCTCTAACTGACTGGCAATGTCTCTGAATCTGCTGGATCACCCCTTGGTAATATACCATTGATGAGTCATAATTTCCAAGAAGTGCATATTCTCTTCCTTTCTTTGCATTGTCACAAATCTCAGCCAAGTTCATCTTCTTTCAGAGACCTAAACATTAAATATAATGACTTTTTATTAAGTTTTCAGTACTGACTTCAAAATATGTTTTATTATTCTTTAAAATATCAGCTTAAAACTACATGGAAAGTCAAAATGGTTTTTTCTTTGTTTGAGGTTATCTGAATGCATCTTAAAATATTGAACAAAGTTTCTAATTTTGGCAGCACAAAAGAGTTCAGAAAAGAACACCCAAGACAATAATGAGAAATTACACAGCTCTGAACTACGGATTCCTGTTACAGGTACTGGTTTTTCTTGCTCATTTGTAATATCAACAAACTGCAATAATAGTAAAGATGATCTTGCTTAATTTCTTTCCATCTATTCTTGAAAATGTAGAAATACATGAATATCACATATTTTCCAATTATGTCAATTAAAACCACAGAAATTCTCACTAAAACTTTTTGGTCTAAAAACAAAATGTCATACTGAGGGAACACATTTTAACAGAACAGCCTATAGTTGTCCACACATCATTTATGTGCATTTAATGTGCCATACAACTTAAATCTAAGCAAAATCCTATGAATTAAACTACCTGAGCTCTTTTTGTTCAACTGTAATCACCCATGATCCTGCCTTTCTCTATCGCTTTTTCTTTTTTGTCTGTGCAAATAACTATCACTAATCTTTTCCATGCTACAAGATGCTAGAAGACCATCATCTGAAACTCTGGTTTCCACCAAAGCTTCCCAGCCCATCATTCCAGCTTTTCTTCCAGGCTTCCCAAACATCTCCCAGAATCATTCCAGACTTCCATGCAGAAATACTTTCCACTCAAGACTACAAAGAGTAGGAACTACAGAGATACAGAAGAATGACATCCCGGGAAGAAGTCCAAATTGCCCTATTCTTATTTCCTGGAACAGTAGACCAATGAATAACCTTAGAAGAGAAAATCATAGTATTTTTCCATGCCTTCCTGAGGGAATTAGAGTTTGGTGTGGGTAGCTTGGCTCTTCCTCTCTGTCTCTTATCTATTCTTAAGGGGCTCTAACACTCTGCCTCAAAATTAACCACATCTAGTTCTAGGCTCTTTAAGTGACTACAGTACTTTCTTAAAAATAAAGCTGTTTTCTTTATGTGTTTTGGCATGTTATATTTGCCCCTTCGCCAAGCATAGGTTCACTGAAGGCATCATCTATGTTACTTGAGAATTACACTGCAGCTAATTATACACTATTGTTACATGGTAAGAAATTCCAATATTCTGTAGATCAATAATATAGAACCGTAGAAAGCCTCTTCTCAAATTAAATATTATCACAAAGCAGGAAGGTCTTTTTACAGTAAACAACCTGCAATTAATAAATACAATAGAAACAAAACCGTTCTATATATTTTCCGTTAAATTCATTGTGAGACTGAGCATTAATTCTGCTATTATGTGCAGGTACACAACTGTGCAGAATAAAAATACCTTGATGTAAAGCAGCAGTCAGCAAATTTTGTAAAGGATCAAAGAGCAAATATTTTAGGTTTTAAAGACTAACGGGAAATATTGAGGACATTATTTAAGTAGTGACACAATGAGACAAAATTTCCACAATTTTTATTGATGAAATTCAAAATATTATACTAATAGTTAAGCACAACTTTTTGTAATGCAGGTCTTCTAATAAAAATTAAACTCTTTGGGGGAAGATGAATATTTCACTTAGTTGGGATTCAAAGTTACTGTTTCCTAACATCAAAATCAAATGCAGCCCTGGCCAGTATGGCTCAGTTGTTTGCAGTGTAGCCTGTACACCAAAAGGCTATGGATTCCATTCCCAGTCGGGGATACATACCTAGGTTTTGGGTTTGATCCCCAGTCAGGGTACATACGGGAGACAACCAATCCATGTTTCCCTTTTTCTCTTACTCTCTAAAATCAGTAAACATATCCTCAGATGAGGATGTTTAAAAAAAAATCAAATGCCAATGTTCATACATTAATGATGATTTTAATGAAATTTTATGTATTTCATATTTGAAGATGTCTTTTCACCCAGATAGATACTGTCACATACTGATATCAAATCATAAGCATACATTTCATTCAGCATAATCATTGTTTGGAAGGCATTTAAAGAATCTATTCTTTTGATATTGTCTTTTGCATGTCATTACATTGCAGATTAACCTCTTTCAACCGAGTCAGGAGGAAATGTCTCACCTGCACAGTAAAATGTAATTTGTAATATGAAAATATTCTTTGCACTTGCATTAAAGTCTGAAAAATGATGCTAAAGCTGTAATTTGAGCACAGAAAATACATGTACTGCAAATCCAGTGGGGGGGGTAATGAAGATCTCACTTCTTTGTTTTAACTTTTGACTGCATGGAAGGCTACATAAAACAGTTTCGTATCACTTCAGTCAAATATTAGTTGGCATTGAAATAGCCGGGCTAAGGGACACCCCTCCCCCCATGAGCGCACGGATTTCATGCACCAGGCCTCTAGTGAAAATATAACAGAAATCTTTGTCACAACTACTGAATTCTGTCATTCTAGCACAAAAGTACCTATGAAGAATATGTAAACAAATGAATGTGGTTGTGTTGCGATAAAACTTTATTTATGGACACTGATTACTGAATTTCACTTAATTTTTACATATCACAAAACAGTGTTCTTCTTTTGACTTTTTTAACCATTAAAAAAATACAAAAACCATTCTTAGTTCATGGGTAATTCAAAAACAAGTGGCAGGCTGGATTTGGCCCCAAATTGTAGTTTGCCAACTCCTGCTTTCAGCTTCTCATAAGAATCTAGGAAAACAAAAGTAAATTAAAACCCAAAAGGAGTAGACGAAAGAACATAATATAATTAAGAGCAAAAATCAATAAAACAGAAACAGTCAAACAACAGAAAATTTCAACACAGCCAAAAGCTGGTTCTTTGGAAAAATCATTAAAATTGATAAAGCTCTAGTGACATTGACCAGGAAAGGGAGAAAGAAAACAAAAGTTATCTAAATCAGAATAAAGGAGGGGCTACTACTACAAACTTCAGCAGTATTAAAAGGCAAAAGAGGACTTAATGAAATTAACAAATTCTATGAAGGTCACAACATACCAAACTTACTCAAGAAAAAATACAGTAATTAATCAGAATACTAGTAGTCCTATAGCAATCAATTTAATTCAATTTGTAATATAAGATCTATCTGGAAAAAAAAAACCCAACTCCAGACCCAAATGCTTCATTAGTGAATTCTCCCAAGCATTTAAGGGAAAAATAAAACCAATTCTACACAAACTCTCTCAAAAAAGAAGAAGTGGAAAAACATCCAACTCATACTTTAAAACCAACCTTACCTTGATACAAAACCAGACATTATAAGAAATTGATATACCAATATCCTTCGGAAACATAGATACAAAAATCTTTAAATTTAAGCTAATCAAATCCAGTAATGTACATAAAACATAATGCATTATGCCCGACTGGAGTTTATACCAAAAATGTAAAGTGTTTTATATTTAAAACCAATCATATAATTTTTAAAAATTTTTAATTACAGTTTACATTCACTATTACTTTGTATTTGTTTCAGGAATAGAGCATAGTGATGAGACAATCATATACTTTATAAAGTGGTATTTCCAGTACCCACCTGGCACCACAGATAGTTATTACAATATTATTGACTAAATTCACTATGCTGTACTTTACATCCCCATGATTATTTTGTAACTACCAATTTATACTTCTCAATCCCTTCACCTTTTTCACCCTGTCCCTACAACAATCCCCCAACAGCAACCATCAGTCTGTTCTCTGTATCCATGAGTCTATTTATTTTGTTTGTTCACTTATGTTGTTCTTTAGATTCCACATATAAGTGAAATCATAGGGTATTTGTCTTTCTCTAACTGATCCATTTCACCCAGCACAATACACTCCAAGTCCATCCAAGCTATCGCAAATGGTAAGATTTCATTCTTTCTTATAGCCAATATTCATTGTATATATGCACCACCACTTTTTTATCCCTTTGTCTATGGGCACTTGGGTTACCTCTATATCCAGGCCACTGTAAACAACACTGCAAGGAACATAGGGGTGCACATATTCCTCCGAATTAGTGTTTTTTGTTTCCTCCATACATACCCAGAAGTGGAATTGCTGGGTCAAAGGCAGGTTCCCTTTTTAATTTTTTGAGGACCCTCCATACTGTTTCCCATAGTGATTGCACCAATCTACATTCCCACCAACAGTTCATGAGGGTTCCCTGCTCTCCACATCCTCACCTACACTTGTTGTTTGTTGATTTATTGATAGCCATTCTGACAGGTGTGAGAAGGTATCTCACTGCAGTCTCAATTCGAAATTCTCTGATGATAAGTCACATTGAGAATCCCCTCATGTCTACTGGCTATCTGTCCCTTTTGGAGAAGAGTCTATTCAGGTTCTTTGCCTGAATAGACTCTTTTTTTGGGGGGTGGGGGGGGAGAAGGTTGAGTTGTATGAGTTCTTTACAAATTTTGGATATTAGCCCTTTATTGGATGTATCATTGGAAAGGATCTTCTCCCATTCAGTAGGTTGTCTTTTCATTTTGTTGATGGTTTCCTTTCATACTTTCACTAGAGCTGCCATATATAACTATGGTTATCCAGGAAAGTATTTAAAATAATGCTGAGTACATTAAAATATGCATGTATTTTAATTTATAAATAGATGCTTGAATATTACTGAAATCATAATATAAATCAGCCCAGTAATGAGATGTAGTCAGAGAATTAAAGAATTTTAGAGCTATTGAGATCTCAAATCACATAGTGGAGCTCTGTTTATTTGAAGATAAACCAAGTCAAAGACATTACTACTATCAATGGACTATAAAATAACATTTTATAGTGTTTAAGGAAGCCTCACTAAAAAGAATAATTCATGAATCCTTTTATAGATCATTTTGTAATGTAACTACTACCTGTTCTACCTAACTTATATCGTAAGTTAAAGTCCTAGAAAGTGGTCTTTTGTCCAACAGAAATGACAATCCTGCCATGTTGTTGATAAGGAGGGGGAGATGGGGAAGAGAAAGATCTTCAGTTATTGAGCACTGAGGGTTTACCTTCATGAAACTGTCTAGTCTTCCCAACAATCTTGTGAAATATAAAGTATTTACATCTTTTTGAGTATGGGTACAGGTTTGGAAACTTGGCCATGATCACAGAAAATAAGCTGTAGTCCCAGAACTAGACAACAGATCTACCTGACCCCTTCCATTGCACCCTGGAGAATATTCTCTATAAAGGAATACAATTACACATGCTGAGAAAATAGTGCAAATTATTAATCCAAACTATCTGCAAGGGGCTATCTAGTTTTACTATGATATTTACACAAAATAGACAATAATGATGTTAAATTAATAAATCCAAAATTGTTGAGGAATGGTCCAATCATAAGTTCTTGGTCTGGATTCTCTTCTCAACAGCACAACAGGCTACTGGTTTCTTCAATATGTTAAGTTCTCCTTTAGTAAATCAATCAATTAAAATTTAAAGAAAACAATCACACAACCTCGTGTTTTGCTGTCGTTGAAAATTACTGACTTCTAATCTCGGCTCAGTGAAACAATTCCTACTTGTGCTAACTCAGTCCCCTTTCCAGCATGGTTATGCCAAATCCCCACCATTATCCTTTCCTAACCCCAATCACTTCCCTCACCAATTAACCCTTAATCCCATCCATCTCTTAGAAACCATAGCTTTGAACTTGCTCACCTTTCACAACCCAACCTATAAATATCCTATCTATCCTCACCTTTCTTCTTCCTTTTCAGTGCAACTCTCTTCCTAGTGACACCAGCACTCTGCCTAGGAACACAGCTAGCACTTAGTTGGTACTTATAAAATGCAACAAATTAATTCCTTCACCCTGCTCATCCTGTCCTTTCCTACATTTTGGGGGACCTCTATCAGCTCTCTCCTCTCTTTTCATCCCCTACATCTTCCAACATTTTCTTTTCATGGTTTTTTTCCCCTAATAGCATGTTATCAATCTTAAAACAAACAAAATAAAACAACCTACAAACCTTTTCTGTTACTGCCTCATCTCTTTCTTTTCTATGTAGTCATGCTTCACTAAAATAAAAAGTTTGAGTGGAGCACACCCAAGCCTTTCTTCCCTCTCCAGCAGGGATCTCCTAAACTTTAAGGGTCCCCTGGAGACTTGCAACCAGGGGAGCAATAGGCAGCAGCAACTCATCCTGGGCTAAGTCCCTGAACCTGTCTCCAAGGCCCCCTTTTCTCAGTGAGCTAACAGGAGCCCTACCTTGGCTCTCACCTGTTGCTTCCTCTATCCTAAGCCCTTCCTGTTTCACTGTCCCCAGCTGTAATAAATGTACTCTCAAAATCAAATAAATAAATAGTGTGCCTGATAATTATATTAAGGAAGTACTGTCAATTTTTTTGAGTAGGATACTATAGTTACGTATTCTTAAGTAATCCTTAACTTTTAAAGATATGTATTTAAATAATTACAGATAAAAGGATATGATATCTGAGTTTAGCTATAAAATAATCCAGTTGGGGGACAGGAGTTATAGATGAAACAAAATTGATTATGTGTTCACTCTTCAAGATAGGTTATGGACACATGGGGACTCATCTATTTCCTTTTCCTTTTGATATGTATTATTATGCGAAATTTTAAACTTTTTTTTCAAGTAACCTATGCTCAGATTCCTCTTCTTAATTTTTGCAAAGTTTAGAAATGATTTGAAGCCACCACATTCATTGGACACACTTCTACCTTTAACCTTACTTGCACTCTCCACGGCACCTGACACTCTGGCCCACTCTGTGCTTACTTTCCTTCTCCTTTGTCATTTGTTATGCATGCTCTCTGGGGTTCTTCCTCTCTGCCTTCTAACCTCAGGATACTGTGTCAGCTTTCCTCCCACTTCCTCTCAAAAATGTCCAACACACATACATACATACGTACACACACACACACATACACACCCCGTAAATGCTGCCGCTTTGCAAGAGTTCCATATTCAAACTTCTCCCTTCTTCGTTTCTAAACATTCCTCCTCCGTGAACTGGTCCATTCCCTTCTATAATTTCACTACGAGCATGCAAACCTCGACCTCTAGCCCTGAGCTCTCTCCTGAACTCCAGATCCAAATGCATCCTTACTGAATACCCCACAGGAACCTTGAACAAACAGTCAAAACTGAACTGATTTATCTTTATCTTTCATCTCCACAAAAACCTACTCCTTCTCACCTCAACCAATGGTTTCATGATCCTGTCAGTCATTCTAGCCAGAAAACTAGGAATCAGTTGTGTCTTACAATTCCAAATCTTTCTAGTCCCAACACCCAGACTCTTAAGTCAGATCAATTTTATCTCTTAAACTAGAGCAGCGGTTCTCAACCTGTGGGTCGCGACCCCTTTGGAGGTCGAATGACCCTTTCACAGGGGTCGCCTAAGACCATCAGAAAACACATATATAATTACATATTGTTTTTGTGATTAATCACTATGCTTTAATTATGTTCAACTTATAACAATGAAAATACATCCTGCATATCAGATATTTACATTACAATTCATAACAGTAGCAAAATTAGTTATGAAGTAGCAACGAAAATAACTTTATGGTTGGGGGTCACCACAAGATGAGGAATTGTATTAAAGGGTCGCGGCATTATGAAGGTTGAGAACCACTGAACTAGAGGGTGGTGCACAAAATTTGTGCACGGGTAGGGTCCCTAGGCATGGTCAGCAATCAGGGCCCATTGGGGTCTTCTGGTTGCCGGCCGGGGCCTCCCTTCCCCGGCTGCTGGCTACAGGCTGGGTCCTTCCTTCGTTCCATGCTGCCCCCTGGTGGTCAGCACACATCATAGCAAGCGATTGAACTCCCAGTCTCCCAGTCGAATTCCGGAGGGGACAATTTGCATATTAGGCTTTTATATATATAGATATTTCTACAATCCATCTCTTTTTATAACACCAACTGCTTAGTTCAGATTCTCTTCATTTCTCTACTGGATGATGTTGTTATTGTTGTTCTATAGTAAAATTGGTTTCCCTACCATGACTCTAAATCTATCCTCCCCAAGGTTCATTCTCCATGATGAAGCTGGAGTTTTCTTTCTAAAACACAAACTCAGTAACACTACTCCACTTGAAATTCTTCAATGGTCACTCCAGGTTGAAGAAAATTCTAAACTCTTTATCATGGTACTCAAGCACTTTTAGATCTGGCCTCACCCACTACACTGCATGTATTCTGGGATTCAGTCATCAGAATGGCCTAGAGTTACCCCAAATACAAAGCACTCAAATATATCTCAAAAGCATGTTGTTCCATTTACCTAGAATGACTTTTCTCATCCTCTCTCCAGTGAAAGTTTACTCAACTTTCTTAGTACAAGTCAAATGTCACATCATTCTGGAGACTTACCCTGATCTCCTTAGACAGAGTCAGGATCTGTCTATAAATGTGTACAGGGAATGGCACTACTGGATGAGATCCTGACTCAGATGAGTTAGACACATGTGGACTGAAATCCCAGGTTCATACCTTATCACCTACAATTTTGGGCAAGATCTCTAAGTCTGTTTTCTCACTTCTAAATGACAGTTGCAACTTCACAAAATGTGAGGATTCTATAAGAGGCTAAAGAGTAAGTAGTCAATAAATGTTAGTGTTATATTACTATTTATTCCTACTCTGGCCTCCTATAGCAACTTGTACCCATCTCCAGCCCACTATTGTGATGACATGACTCTTCCCCTTGCAGGACACACACCATCTTCTATCATCTCTATATTCCCACCACCTGGCATAATGCCTAGCACATAATACATTCTTAATAAATCCTGAATGAATAAATAAAATGCTTCAAATCCCTAACTATATATATATATAAAAAGCCAGCAACCAGAATGCCATAACGACCAGAACGACTGGTCGCTATGAGGCCGGCCAATCTCCCCCAGCGCCTCCCCCTGGCCAGCCCCACCCCTGATCACACCCCCCACCCCAATAAGGGCGGAGCTAGCCAGCCAACCTCCTGCAGCCCCTTCCCCATGCTGGCTCACTCCCGATCAGCCCTCACTACCCTGATCAGCTGGCGTCCCCTCCCCCAGCCAGCTCCCCCCACACCATTTGGGGGCAGGGCCAGCAGCCCACCACCCACAGCCCCTCCCCCCAGCCAGCCCGGCTCTGACTGGGCCTTGATGGGGGCGGGCTGATGGGGGCAGCCGGTCAACCAACCTCCCGCTGTCTCCTCCTCCCAACAGGCCCAGCCCCCAATCCACCCCATTGGGGCAGGGCTGGCTGAACCCCCCTCTGCACAAATTCATGCACCAGGCTTCTAGTACTATATAACAGAAGGCTTCAATTTTTTTTCTAATGGTCTTACCAAACCTACTTTCCATTAAATTGCTACTTTAAGTAAAATTTCCAGAGGCTAGCTTCATTTTAATTGACAAAAGGAATTTGATACTGGCCTTGTATTATTTTATTGTTTAAACACACACAAAAAAAGCACACCATACTACAAACGATTTTCCAACATTCTATATAAAATACGAAATTTCTAGGATGGTTATCTATTAAAGAAAAAATTCTAAGGGTCATCAAGGCAGGTTGCCTAAGTCTGTGTCAGATTCCTTACCACCAAAGCCTAAGCCAACTCTGGGGACTAAGGTGTACTCCAGAGGATTGATTAATAATAATAATAATAATAATAATAATAATAATAATAATAGTTGTAGTAGTAGTAGTAATAGAATACGGCATTTTTCATCCTAAAAACATGCTCCTGAGAAATTCTAAAAAACAACTGACTAATCAAAGAAAATATTACTACTCACTGCTAAAAAAAAAAAAAAAAAAAAAAAAAAAAAAGTCTGCGATTTTTAGAGTTGACCTAATCTTCAAAATACAATCAAAATATGTGTAGGCACTGTTCAAGCTGGGGGAGGAGGATAACTCACTTTGCAATCCTGACCCTCAGTAAGTAAAATTCAAAAATGCAAAACGGTAAAAACTCCAGGTACTATGATATAATAGTACGGTATCTTTTACCACGTCTACACTTAACCTTTAAACATCAATGAATTATCAATCAATGGGTGTAATATGCAAACACCTCTGGGCTACTGCAGAATAAACATAATTAAATATTTAGAAATAAACGTATCAGGGAGAGCCTGATAAAACTGAGCTCCTCGGGTCTCACATCAAACGTGTGCCATACATACGGTTCTGCACCGAGAGGCAGCACCCTGGGGGTCAGAGGCTCCGCGGCCCACGGCCCGCAGCGGGGTGGCTGGCGGCTCCTCCCCGAGACAACCAAGGCGCTGGCCCCGCCGGGGAGGGCCAAGCCCGGCAACCAGGGCGGGCCCCACGGCCAGGCGGGAAGTCAAGTCAAGTCTCACCTCCACTTCCCTTTCCTAGTTCACAGAGTCACGTTCCGCGACCACCCAAGAACCCCTCACCACAAAGAGATTATTCACTCCCACGGTCCGCTTAAGGTTTATCGGTCTCTCCCAGCCGTCGGGGCCGCTGGGCTTTGTAGTCACCCGTCCAGGGCGCCCATCCAAGACCATGAGCCCGAGACGCCATGGAACTACAATCCCCACAATGAACCGCGCCTCTCCCGCTCCCGCCGCGAAGGCTGGCGCCCGAGGGCCAGCGACAGGGGACGGAGTATGGCTGTCACCCTGGGCGCCCCACTGCCTGCTCTCCCGCTCGCGCCGGTCTCTCTCGGACTCATTACCCCGGTGCCGCAGGCTGGCCGACTGTTGGTTATGCGGTCAAGGTCTGGTGGGGTGGGGGTGGAGCTCCGGCCACCGCTCCGCCGCTGTGGAGTCCGTTAGTTCACGACGTGCGTGAAGAGGCGGTGGTGCGGCGTACGGTTGCCATGACAGCGCGGGCTGCGCGGTGGTGTCAGTGAGGGGGTTCTCGGAGTCAGCTCCAGGGAGGAGCCTGGGAATTCGGCCGCATGCGGTGGAAACGAGGTGCAAAGGTGCGTGTTTGAGAGTGGGAGACGGTGACATTGAGGAGCACAGGTGACTGCGCTTTAGGGCTGCTTAATGAGCCCTGCCAGCAGCCATCCCGGTGGCAGCGTGCCCTGTTCCGAGGCTGAGCTGGCGAATGCGGCTGGATCCTAAGAGGACACCTGCGTCATCAGAGGAGGGCACCCGGCGGGCTGATCCCTTCCGCCGCTTTGCAGTCTGAGCCACCTCTGTTTGGGCTCTCACGAATGAAATCACAGTTGCAACCTTTCACACCTCCTTCCTGCCATTTACTGAGCAGTGGGAGAGAAGGGACTCTTTTAGAAAGATGTAATACATACGGCTTTTAGGCTGATTGAGGAGTTTTGAGAACTTGCAAGTAGCATGGGTTTCCCTTGCATTTAAAAAAATATATATGTTGTTGATTTTAGAGAGAGAAGAAGGGAGACAGAGATAGAAACATCGATAAGAGAGAAACTTCAATTGGCTGCCTCCTGCATGCCCCCAACTGGGGATCCAGCCATCAACCCAGGCGTGTGCCCTGAGGGGGAATCAAACAGGTGTGGACCAAAGGGGCCACATGCTTACCTGACAAGCTGCAAGGCAGTCTTGCCAAAAAAAGACCTAAAGTAACCACAAAGGATAGTCTGAAACATGCCCTGGCTGGTTTAGCTCAGTGGATAGAGCACCAGCCTGTGGACTGAAGGTTCCCCGGGGGGTCGATTCCTGTCAAGGGCACACGCCCAGGTTGTGGGCTTGATCCCCAGTGGGGGGTGTGCAGGAGGCAGCAAATCAATGATTCACTCTCATCACTGATGTTTCTATGTCTCCCTCCTCTCCCTTCCTCTCTGAAGTCAACAAAAATATATTTTTAAATAAAAAAATAAACTTTAACTAAAAGCAGTTATGGTGGGTAGTTATGTCCTAGGCCAGTATCTTCACTGACAAGGTCAACCTTTACCTTAACTGTGCCTATCTGTCTTTTTGCATCTATGATAACATATTCTTGAAATGTCTGGGTAACTTGTAACTTCCATTTTTCCAGACCCCTTGGGGCACAACCTAATGTGCTTGGGCTTGGGCGCCAGGACAGATACTACAAATTCCTTCATTGTTATTGTTATCATGTTAATTGTTGACTGTTAACTATCCTCACCCACCTAAGTATGTGTCTATCATTTTACTTTTTAGCCAATCCCAGACGTTCTCCCCTCCCCGCCCCTTTGCTTTCTCCCTCCTATCACCCGTGGATTTCAAGTAACCCACCTAAGTCCCCTCCTTTGATTACATTGTATAAAAATAGATGAAAAAACTGCCATTCTCTGGAGCATTATCCCAATCCATTGAGAAACTTCTTCCCGGCAATTGTCGACAGTTTGGCTCAAATAAACTCACAAAAATTCTTTACAGGTTTGAACGTTTTTACGGTAACACAGGTGCCCTCTTTATGTGTAGCTCGATGCTGAGCCACACCTGCCAGGCTTGCCTTGCATTTTGATCTGTAATACTGTTTGTTGATTCCTGGTACCACCTCAGAGATGCTGTGGGGGGTGGAACAAACTTTGCCCTCAAGGTGCTTTCCACTGGTCTAATAAGACATGAGAAGATTAGCAAGAGAAAGTGACCAAATTTAATACCTAAGAATCAGAGACCCCACCTGCTGGAGAGGTTCAGAGACAGAAAGGGGAAAATGGATGTGTAAAACATCCTGAGCTAGTTTCAAAGGGTCATTGCAAGAGGATAAGAAAAGCATATGCTCAGTAAATAAAAGTTTGTCCTACCCTATAGATAGGTCAAAAGTGATAAGGTAATCTCTTATTATAGGCAAGGCCTATAAATTATTCTAGATAGTTAAAGGAGGGGCAGAAGTTTCTCTTGAGCAAGTGGCTAAAGTTACCTTTAGCTCAAAATCTGCATACCAGAGGCACATTTTGGGGTGACTTGTTCTGAACCCCCACAATGCAGTGTGGTACAAACTGAAATGAGGAGCCCAAGCTTCTACCACTTCCTCCTCCTCATCCTGATGCTACACTGGGTAGCTGATAAGCAACCAGGGCTGATGCTCACCTTTTAATCCTTTTTTTTTTTTTTTTTTTTTTTACAATTCTTTTTTTAATTTTATTTATTTATTTATTTATTTATTTATTTATTTTTTTATTGCTTAAAGTATTACAAAGGGTATTACATATGTATCCATTTTATCCCCCCGCCCTAGACAGTCCCCTAGCCTCCCCTATCACCCAGTGTCTTATGTCCATTGGTTATGCTTATATGCATGCATACAAGTCCTTTAGTTGATCTCTTACCCCCTACCTCCTGCCCCCCAACCCACCCCGGCCTTCCCCGTGCAGTTTGACAATCTGTTTGAGGCAGCTCTGCCTCTGTATCTATTATTGTTCAAAAGTTTATAATGGTCTCTATTGTCCATGAATGAGTGAGATCATGTGGTATTTTTCCTTTATTGACTGGCTTATTTCACTTAGCATAATGCTCTCCAGTTCCATCCATGCCGTTGCAAATGGTAAGAGTTCCTTCCTTTTTACAGCAGCATAGTATTCCATCGTGTAGATGTACCACAGTTTTCTAATCCATTCATCTACTGATGGGCACTTAGGCTGTTTCCAGATCTTAGCTATGGTGAATTGTGCTGCTATGAACATAGGGGTGCATATATCCTTTCTGATTGGTGTTTCTGGTTTCTTGGGATATATTCCTAGAAGTGGGATCACAGGGTCAAATGGGAGTTCCATTTTCAGTTTTTTAAGGAAACTCCATACTGTCTTCCATAGTGGCTGCACCAGTCTGCATTCCCACCAGCAGTGCACAAGTGTTCCTTTTTCTCCACAACCTCTCCAGCACTTGTCGTTTGTTGATTTGTTGATGATAGCCAGTCTGACAGGTGTGAGATGGTACCTCATTGCTGTTTTGATTTGCATCTCTCGGATGATTAGCGACTTTGAGCATGTTTTCATATGTCTCTTGGCTTTCTGAATGTCCTCTTTTGAAAGGTGTCTATTTAGGTCCTTTGCCCATTTTTTGATTGGATTGTTTATCTTCCTTTTGTTAAGTTGTATGAGTTCCCTATAAATTTTGGAGATTAGGCCCTTATCAGATATGTCATTGGCAAATATGTTTTCCCACACAGTGGGTTTTCTCGTTGTTTTGTTGATGGTTTCTTTTGCTGTGCAGAAGCTTTTGATTTTGATGTAGTCCCATTTGTTCATTTTTTCTTTAGTTTCAAGTGCCCTAGGAGCTGTATCAGTGAAGAAATTGCTTCGGCATATGTCTGAAATTTTCTTGCCTTTGGATTCTTCTAGAATTTTTATGGTATCCTGTCGTACATTTAAGTCCTTTATCCATTTTGAGTTTATTTTTGTATATGGTGTAAGTTGGTGGTCTAGTTTCATTTTCTTGCATATATCTGTCCAATTTTCCCAACACCATTTATTGAAGAGACTATCTTGGCTCCATTGTATGTTCTTGCCTCCTTTGTCAAATATTAATTGAGCATATTGGTTCGGGCCGATTTCTGGGCTCTCTATTCTATTCCATTGATCTGTATGCCTATTCTTGTGCCAGTACCAGGCAGTTTTGAGAACAGTGGCTTTGTAATACAACTTGATATCTGGTATTGAGATCCCACCTACTTTGTTCTTTTTCAGGATTGCTGCAGCTATTCGGGGTCTTCTTTTATTCCAGATGAATTTTTGGAAAGTTCGTTCTAGATCTCTGAAGTATGCTGTTGGTATTTTAATGGGAAGTGCGTTGAATTTATAGATTGCTTTGGGTAGTATGGACATTTTAATGACGTTGATTCTACCAATCCATGAACACGGTATGTTCTTCCATCTGTTTATGTCTTCCTCTATGTCTTTTTTCAACGTCCTGTAGTTTTCTGAGTAGAGGTCTTTTACCTCTTTAGTTAAGTTTATTCCTAGGTAGCTTAATTTTTTTGGTGCAATGGTAAACGGGATTGTTTTTATAATCTCTCTTTCTGAAAGTTCACTATTGGTGTATAGAAATGCCTCAGATTTCTTGGGGCTAATTTTGTATCCTGCTACATTGCCAAATTCATGTATTAAGTCTAGTAGCTTTTTGATGGAATCTATAGGGTTTTGTATGTATAATATCATGTCGTCTGCAAATAAGGACAGTTTTACTTCCTCTTTTCCAATTTGGATGCCTTTTATTTCTTCTTCTTGCCGAATTGCAATGGCTAACACTTCCAGTACTATGTTGAACAGGAGTGGTGAGAGGGGGCATCCCTGTCTTGTTCCTGTTCTTAGGGGAAATGGTGTTAGTTTTTGTCCGTTGAGTATGATGTTGGCTGTGGGCCTGTCATATATGGCTTTTATTATGTTGAGGTATGATCCTTCTACTCCCACCTTGCTGAGAGTTTTTATCAAAAATGGGTGTTGAATTTTGTCAAATGCTTTTTCTGCATCAATTGATATGACCATGTGGTTTTTTTCTTTCAATTTGTTTATGTGATGTATCACATTTATTGATTTGCGGATATTGTACCATCCTTGCATCCCTGGGATAAATCCTACTTGGTCATGGTGTATGATCTTTCTGATGTACTGCTGGATCCGATTTGCTAAGATTTTGTTGAGGATTTTGGCATCTATGTTCATGAGGGATATTGGCCTGTAATTCTCTTTCATTGTGTTGTCTTTACCTGGTTTTGGTATTAGGGTGATGCTGGCTTCATAGAATGAGCTTGGAAGTGTTCCTTCCTCTTGAATTTTTTGTAGTAGTCTGAGGAGGATAGGTTTTAGTTCTTCCTTGAATGTTTGGTAAAACTCCCCTGTGAAGCCATCTGGTCCTGGGCTTTTGTTTGATGGAAGCTTTTTGATGACTGCTTCAATTTCTTCCATAGTTATTGGCCTGTTGAGATTTTTAGATTCTTCCTGATTGAGTTTTGGAATGTTGTATTTTTCTAGGAATTTGTCCATTTCCTCCAGGTTGTCTAGTTTGTTGGAGTAAAGCTGTCCATAGTATTTTTTAACAATCATTTGTATTTCTGTGGGGTCTGTTGTTATTTCGCCTCTATCGTTTCTGATTTTATTTATTTGGGTCCTCTCTCTCTGCTTCTTGGTGAGTCTGGCTAGAGGTTTGTCAATCTTGTTTATCCTTTCAAAGAACCAGCTCTTGGTTTCATTGATTTTCTGTATTGTTTTTTTGGTCTCTATGTCATTTATTTCTGCTCTAATCTTTATTATCTCCTTCCTTCTGCTCACTCTGGGGTTTTCTTGTTGCTCTCTTTCTAATTCTTTGAGTTGTAGAGTTAGATGATTTACTACCATTTTTTCTTGTTTTTTTGAGATAGGCCTGTAGAGCTATAAACTTCCCTCTCAGGACTGCTTTCAATGTGTCCCATAGGTTTTGGATTGTTGTGTTTTCATTGTCATTAGTTTCCAGGATGTTTTTAATTTCTTCTTTGATCTCATTGGTAACCCAATCAATATTTAATAGCATGCTATTCAGCTTCCAGGTGTTTGAGTATTTTGGGTTGTTTTTATTGTAGTTTATTTCTAATATTATGCCATCGTGGTCTGCGAAGACGCTTTTTATGATTTCAATCTTCTTGAATTTGGGGATACTTTGCTTGTGACCCAATATGTGGTCTATTTTTGAATATGTCCCATGAGCACCTGAGAAGAACGTATATTCTCTGGCTTTGGGGTGAAGTGTTCTGAAGATGTCTATTAAGTCCATCTGATCTAGTGAGTCATTTAGGATTGCTATATCTTTGCTGGTTGTTTGTCTATAGGACTTATCCAGTGCTGTCAATGGTGTATTAAAGTCCCCTACTATGATTGTATTGTTGTCGATCTCTCCTTTGATATTTTCCAGGAGGTTTTTTATGAATTTGGGTGCTCCTACATTGGGTGCATATATGTTTAACAGGGTTATATCTTCTTGTTGTATTGATCCCTTTAGTATTATGAAGTGGCCTTCCTTATCTCTTGTTAAGGCCTTCACTTTGAGGTCTATTTTGTCCGATATAAGTATTGCTACCCCAGCTTTCTTTTCCTTTCCATTTGCCTGAAAGATATTTTTCCATCCCTTCACTTTCAGTCTGTGTGAGTCCCTTCTAATGAGGTGGGTTTCTTGTAGACAGCAGATGTATGGGTCATGTTTTTTTATCCATTCAGCCACTCGATGTCTTTTGGTTGGAGCATTTAGTCCGTTTACGTTTAAAGTTATTATTGAAAGGTACTTGTTTGTAGCCATTTCTTTTTTTGTGTGGCTGTTTTCTTTCTGAGCTTTTTATTTCTTATTTTTATATCAGTCCCTTTAGCATTCCTTGCAATGCTGGCTTGGTAGTGACAAACTCCCTTAGCCTTTTTTTGTCTGTGAAGCTTCTTATTTCCCCTTCAAGTTTGAATGATAGCCTTGCTGGATAGAGTATTCTTGGATTCAGTCCTTTGCTTTGCATCACTTTGTAAATTTCAGTCCATTCTTTTCTTGCCTGATGTGTTTCTGTTGAGAAGTCGTTTGACAATCTAATGGGAGATCCCTTGTATGTAACTTTCCGTCTCTCTCTTGCAGCCTGTAAGATTCTCTCTTTGTCCTGAACATTTGCCATGGTGATTATGATGTGTCTTGGTGTGGGTCTTTTCGGGTTCACCTTGTTTGGGACTCTCTGGGCTTGTGTGACTTTTTTCTTCCCCACCTCAGGAAAGTTTTCTGATATTATTTCTTCGAGTAGGTTTTCTAATCCTTGTTCATCCTTCTGTTGTTCTGGTACTCCTATTATTCGTATGTTGTTTCGTTTCATGTTGTCCCAAAGCTCCCTTAGGCTCTCCTCCTGTCTTTTAATTTTTTTCTCCAATTGCAGTACATTTTGGGTGTGTTTTGCTTCCTTGTCTTCTAATTCACTAATTCGGTCCTCCGCTTCTCCTAGTCTACTGTTGATACTTTCAATGGAGTTTTTCATTGCAGCTATATCACTCTTCATTTCTTCTTGGGTCTTACTTAGGTTGTTGATTTTTTCATCTGTTTCTTCTAGCTTCTTCCATATGTTATCGATTTTTTCATCTGTTTCTTCTAGCTTCTTCCATATGTTATCGATTTTTTCATCTGTTTCTTCTTGCTTCTTGAAGAGGTTGTCGATTTTTTCCTCCATCCGGTTTATGCACTCTAGGATCCTTATTCTGAATTCTTTATCTGTCATGTTGCATGCCTCTGTATTACTTAGCTGCTTTTCTGGAGAGTCCTCCTTCTCTTTCCTTTGGGGGTTTCTTTGTCTACCCATGTTTGATCTCACTGACATATCTAGACGTTGAGTTGTTCAGTGGTTGCTCCCTTGGTGGCAGTGACTCCTTGGTCTGTGGTTGCTCTTCGGGCGGTTGCGGTAGCAGCTGCTCTTCAGTTGTCAGCAGCTCCTCTGGTGGGTGCTGTTCACAGCTGTGGTGGCTCTTCTGGCTGGTGGGGTGAGGTTTCACGTACAGCTGCTGTTCCTCAGCAGAGGATGTGGTGCTCAGGAGGTTGTTGTTGCTTGGATCTGCTGCGTTGATTTAAAGGCACAAAATACAACACAACAAGGCACCACGTACCAGGCACTATACACAAATATATTCACGATATTAATAACCCCAATTGAAGGTGACCACCTGAATTAAGAGAATTAGGGGATAAGGAAGAAGGAAGAGAAAAAGATAAAAGAGAGAAAGGAAAAGAAAAGTAGGGACCAAAAAAAGGGAGTGCAAAAATGAAATTGGGAAAAAGGAAGGGGGAAAATAAAAGCGAGAAAAGAAAAGAAAAAAAAAAGAGCGAAAAGAGAGAATGAAGTGGAAGAGGGGAAGAGACTTTTTATATGAGGAGAATACTCCTATAGAACAGCCATTAATCCCAACAAATTCCAGCAACAGCTCCCTGGATATGAATGCAAACTAGAAACAACCAATAATATAACAATGAAAATAGAATGGTGAACACTAATCCCAAAATAAAATAAAGAAAAAATAAAATGCCACTTTAAAAAATGGTAAAATGGTAGCAGTAGTAATACTGGTTAAAAATAAGAAGGTAGTAATTAAAAGGGTAAAATCAGGTGATGGAAAAAGAAGAAAAGAAAAAAAAAGAACAGGAAAAAAAAGTGAAAAAAAATTGGTTTCTTAGTAAAAAGTGAAAAAAGAAAAAAAAAATTGCCGTAGTGAATGTCCTTCGTTTCTTCTATTCTTCAGTGTGGCTCGCCTTAGACCTTCCAGGTATTCAGGAGAGTGTTGAGTTTCCCTGCGATATACTGTTCCTCTGTGTTGTAAACCACAGTCCTTATTTTAAAGCATGCCGCATTTATTTCCCGGACTGCCTTATTTTGTGTTTAGCAAAGAGTCAGTTTGTGGGTCAGCCTCTGGGTGGCAGTGTTCTGGGGTTGGCCTCTGAGGCTATAGGGCCTCTCTGTCCAGTGGAAGTTCACTGCCCAGAGCTGACTGCGTAATAGTTAGTTACCGGCGCTATGTTGTTGCTGGGATTGAAAATCCCCCTATAGGCCAGACCCTGTTAACTCCCAGGGACTGATCAGGTTATCTTAATCCTTGATCTCGTACAGGGTGGAATCTGGGTGTGGCTGTGCTCCTTGCCTGGGGGCTGGGGGGAGGAGACTCACTCTCAGGAGAGGGTGGCTGCCCCAGTCCTGGGCTCAGGGGTGTCTCAGCACTCAATTCACTACCACCTCTCCCGGCTCCCCCTCTTTCCCCAGTCTCTCCCCAGATTCCACTCCTCAGCACACTCTCCCTCTCTTCAGCACAGGTGAGTGTCTGTATCCGAAATGTCCCATGAACAGGATTCAGTGTAAACAAACAAACAAATGCCGGCCGCGGAAACGGGGAAGGCTTGGTTTCTGTAAGCTTCTTCTCTTACCGGGACTGCATGGTCAGGTCAGCTCTTCAGGCTGCCCCCTTTAGGCCCAGTCCTCCGTGATCACAGAACCCAGCTCTCAATTTCCCTGGCGGCGCCAGGAATCCCGCGGTTCTCCTTTCCCCCGTCAGGGGCTGTGCCTGTCCCAAGGGACGCGGCTGTCTGCCACGCGGTCTCCCTCCGACTCTCTGGGCTCAGAGGTCAGGCAAACTTTCCTGCCCAAATCCCTGGTTTTTTTTTTTTACCTTTCCAGGGGAGTTCTGCTCTTCCCGGCTGCAAACCCTCTCACCAGCTGAGCAATTTCGCCAATTTGGTGTGAGTGTTACTAGCTTCAGCTGCTCGCTCCATTTGCTCCGGGACACGACCTGGGACGCGTCTGCCTATATCCACCTTTTAATCCTTAATAATGTCCATCTCCCAGTGCTTGTGAGAAATAAAAGCATTGATGCCAATGAAGCATTATGAAACAAAGCCTGGATTTAACAATAACTTTTAATTATTAGTTATTTAATCCATCATGTAAGAGTCAGAAAGAGGTAACCTGGAGACCATGGTGGATTTGACTTAAGAGGGAATTTTCTGTAGTTTGGGAAAAGCTCTCTAACTCACTTAGAGTTTGGGTTACAGAGGTATATGCATTTGTCAAAACTCATATGGTAAGATGTGTACATTTCACTATGTAAATTTACATAAAAAACAAAAAATGTTAGTTGATTTTTTTAAAGATCTACTCTCAGCAACTTTCAAATATATAATACTAGCGACTCAGTGCATAGATTCGTGCACATTGAAAGGAAATTAGCTAGAAGATGGGCGGCAGGGTGGGACTGGGTGAGACGGGCCCTGGAGCCAACCTCCCTTGGTCCCTCCCTGGCCGGCTGCACCTGGGGTGGCATCCCCGTGACTCAAAGGGCGTCTGTAAAGTGAGCAGGTCCCTCTGGCTGAAACTGGCTCTCCGACATCCCCCAAGGGGTCCCCGAGTGCCAGAGAGCACTCTGCAAAGTTGCTGTGGTACAGGGTGTGGACCGCAAATGCAAGTGTGCAGTAAACGAGATTTGGGGTCAGCAATGACCCTGCAACAACATAACGCACAGCCGAAGGTGGAATTGTGCAGCCCTGAGACGAATCAGGCGCCCTCCTCTCTGGTTTCCCATGTGTCACCTGAGAACTGCCGCTGCCAAGTCACTGCAGCTCAGCAGCTCCTGCATTGAGCATCTGCCCCCTGGTGGTCAGTGCATGTCATAGCTACCAGTTGGGCTGACATTTAGCATATTAGCCTTTTATATATATAGATAATATTAACTATGGTCACCGTGCTGTACTTACATCCTAGGATTTATTTACCTTATAACTTGAAGTTTGTACTTTTGACCCCCTTCACCCATTTCAGCCACCCTCTATTCTCACCTCTAGCAACCACCAATTTGTTCTTTGTATTGTATCTCCAAGATTATTATAACTGTAGACTCTCATAAAAACCATAGCATTAGTTTAGGTTTAATTTCCATATTTTGAGGAAAATGAGGCCTGAGATTTAATAAATGGGTAAGGGAGGTGGGGTTACTGACCCTGTCATTTTCTGGTAATAAATGTGTCTTGAGAAAGTATGATTGAAAACAGCAAGCTAATGTGTATGTCATCCCATTCCAGTCAAGGTCACCTTGTCCACAGAGGTTTCCTTGAGATTGATTCAAGTCCCTTTTTCACCTCCTGTGTGATCTTCAAGATCACACATCCCCTGGGGCTTAGTGTTCTCAGGCTCCAAGTTATGCTTTCTCTGAACAGATAGACTCCCTCACATCTTACCTCCTGCAATTCTTCTCTCCTGCTGATACACAATTTGGAAATCAAACCCTTTTCTTTGGTTTTTTGTATAGCAGACTCTTCTGAAGGTGTGGAGCAACTGAGGTTTTAAATGAAGGACACAAATAACCTAAAATTATAATTCCCGCTCTTAAAGTTCTTCTATATCCTAACGGCATTGATATCCATTGTCCCCATCTTTTTCTATATAATAAAAACCTAATATGCTAAGTATCTGACTATTCTACCATTCGACCAGTCGCTATGACGTGCACTGACCACCAGGGAGCAGACGCTCTGACCAGTACAGTGGTTGGTAAACCGTGGCTCACGAGCCACATGTGGCTCTTTGGCCCCTTGAGTGTGGCTCTTCCACAAAATACCACGTGCGGGCAACAACATACAAACCTGACTTACCCAAACTTTCCAAGGAGATGCAAGGCCATTGTTCACATTAGTGTTTGTCAGTCATTGTCATGATTTAATTTTATGGATATTGTAAGGTAAATTGTAAGGAATTTAATTTCATCAATAAATAATATCATTATTAAGTATGATATCAAGTTTTATTCAACGTACCTATAGTTTAACTAAGACTTAAAACTTTAAGTAAAGTTTATTAAGTTAATTTTAGGGGATGTTGTGGGGTGAAAGAAGATGTAGTGTTGAGGATTGAGAAAGGTATGTTGAGATGGTTTGGACATATAGAGAGGATGAACGAAAGGAGACAGACGAAACAAGTATACAAGACGAGTGTGGATGGGAGAGTTGGAAGGGGTCGACCTCAGCAAACATACCTCAATCAGATTGAGGACGTTTTTAGCAAAGGCCAGCTTAGGAGTACCCTAATTAAGTTAATAACAATGTACCTACCTATATAGTTTAAGTTTAAAAAATTTGGCTCTCAAAAGAAATTTCAATCATTGTACTGTTGATATTTGGTCCTGTTGACTAATGAGTTTGCCGACCACTGGACCAGTAGGTTAGCTTGCTGCTGGGGTCCAGCCAATCAGAACTGGGCAAGATGGGGTCGGATACTCCCTAGAGCCCTCCCGTGATCCATCCCCAGCGCCAATTGTGCACCAGTGGGGTCCCTCAGCCGGGCCTGCACCGTCTCACAATCTGGGACCTCTCGGGGGATGTCAGAGAGCCGGTTTCAGCCGATCCCTGCAGGCCAGGCCGAGGGACCCCACTGGTGCACAAATGCACTGGGCCTCTAGTTTCAATATAAACTGGAACTTCCCACTCTCCAGCATCTTTCTGGTCCCATCCTCCTTCCTTTCTTTATACAGAACTTTTAGTTATCTCTATCTCCTAATCCTAGCTTCAGGGCCACCTCCCATTCCTAAACTGTTTATCAAAGTATTTTTCTGTACAAAGAAAATACCTGCCTCACCAGGAACTCTAATGACAGCTATTAAAATAATACTCCTCAGGCCAGTATATATATGCATACTCTATCGGATTCATCCCACAGCATAGTTAATAAATATTAAGCAGCCCAGCCAGTGTGACTCAGTGATTGAGTGTGACCCACCCATGAATCAGGAGGTCACGGTTGGATTCCAGGTCAATGCACATGCTGGGGTTGGGGCCTGATCCCCGATAAAGTGCATGCAGGAGGCAGCCGAGCAGTGTTCCACTTTTCACACCAATGTTGCTCTTCCTTCCTCTCTCTCTCTCTCTCTTTAAAAAATATATGTAAGTAAGTAAATAAATAAATAAATATTAAGCAGCTACCTACATATTCAGTATAAATGAGGAAGCAGTTGATACTAGCTAGAATCTGATGTCTAAGAGAAAGAAAAGAAACCAAAGTCTATATGATCATAACTTATATTGTGCAGAAGAAATGACAATATCCAAGTAATAAAATCCAAAACAAAATCTGAGTATTAAGCAATAATGACATCCTTACAGAAGCAACACCCAGACCTGTCACCTCTAACACTTTGGTCACAGCTCTGCATATATAATAAGCATTTAAATAGATTCTCCTTTACTCCTGGAGAAGATGATACTAATCTGCTATCAGCTGAACACATGTTTTGTAGTTGGGGTGATTGGTTCACCTGATCTATCCATCCCTCATCTGGTTTCCCTTGTGACCAGTCACTTGCATTTGCAAGGCAGCTGGCCACGGTTACAGTGTAGTCTCCCAATGCAAGGTCCCAAAACATCCCCCTCCTTGTGTTTTGAAACTGGGATCCCAACGAATCAGTGCAGCTGGACAAGCCACTTAAGGAGAATGGATGGCAGCAGTGAAAGGAAATAGCTGCTTTGCAGTGAGCAGAAGGAGGGCAGTCATGGAAGGAAGACCTTAAAAACCTCACATGGCTCTGGACAGATGGAAAGTAATGAGGACTGACTATGAACTTTATTGTTATCACTGGATACTTTGGACCAGTTCCTATGATAGTTAAACACAGTGTGCAAACCCAAAAGATGGAGCTGAAAGTGATAACAGATTGATCCACACAGATAGACAATATGGTCAAGAGCCACCCTCGGTAAAGAGACAGCACATCTGGTTCAAAGCCAGAGGTTTTCCTCGCTGCTTAGTTGTGTGGGCTTCGGTAGCATTCGACTTTGTTGACCATCCTCCTTAATGGTCCATGACTTTGGTCTTTGTCAAAGCGTACTTCATTGTGTTGTTCACCAGCTCTTGGACCTGCTCCTTAAATGTGGGACGAGTTCCCTCTGTTCAGTCTGTACACCCTCTCCACATCCAAGATCCCATATCTCAGCTCCGGCTGGTGCTCAGACTTTCTTTGCTGGCTCTGATGCTAAGTTTCAGCACTGCACTGAGCATCCCATGTGCTCCTCACTTGTTCTACTGTTCTTGGTTTTTTCTTCACTGGGAATGCTACCATCTACGCTAAATCCTACCTATTCTGCAAGGACTAATCCAGGCCTTTACATGAAAACTTCCAGATTGTTCTTGCTCACAACCATATCACCCTGCTCAGTACTCAGTGTTTCCTGCTGATGTTAGCCACTTGACAACTAACCGTGCTGCCTAGTGAACGTTCATGTGTTATTTACTCGTTGGCTTTTGTCTTCTCACTGTATTTCAAGCTCCTCTGATGTAGATTTCTGGGTATTCCCCAAAACATCTTTATAATCCTATATAACAAAAGGCTAATATGCAAATTGTCCCCTCAGGAGTTCCACTGCTCGCTATGATGTGTGCTGATCACCAGGGGGCGGCGTGGAACGAAGGAAGGCCCTGGCTCTGGGAGCTGTCCCCTTCTGGTGCAATACAGGACATTTGCAGCCTCTTTTATTTCTTATTGATTAAGATATTACATATGTGCCCTTATTCCCCATTGCCCCGTCCCCCTCCCCCCCACTCACGCTCTCATCCCCCTGCTGTCTGTGTCCATTGGTTAGGCTTATATGCATGCATATAAGTCCTTTGGTTATCTCTCCCCCTAGCCCCCACCCTCCCCTACCTTCCCTCTGAGGTTTTATGGTCTGATCAATGCTTCTCTGTCTCTGGATCTGTTTTTGTTCATCAGTTTATATTGTTCAGTATACTCCACAAATGAGTGAGATCATGTGATATTTATCTTTCTCTGACTGGCTTATTTCGCTTAGCATAATGCTCTCCAGTTCCATCCATGCTGTTGCAGCCTGTTAATAGAAATATTTTTAAGCCTGTGGAAGAGTGTGAGCCCCCATATGTATTCAGTGGATGGCTACCTTGGGAGGCAATTCCTTTAAGTCGTTTTTTGTATGGACGGAGGTTTAGAGGTAAATGGCACTGAATTCCAATACTTAAAGTCACCACTATCCTTGAAAATGTTCTAGAATGACATTTAGTGGTTTATGAAATCAATTTGATGGATCCCACCCAGTTGTTTAATATTTAAAATGGGATAGGGTAAGATAGAGTAGGGTAAAGTAACTTAGAACACAAAACAAAAGAAAGTTAAATTCAGAGTGTGTGCTCATAGTTCTGGTAAAGTAATGTATGGCAGTGTCAATGTAGAGAATGTTTGTAAGAGTTTATTTGAGCCAAACTGGCAACATATGCTGGGGAGCAAGATCTCAAATACTCCAGATAATAACAGTATAGCAGCTGCTTTTATGCATTTGAAATCAAGTGGGGATCAGAAGATTACATGGAGGTGGGAGAAAGCAAGGGGGGATTAGATTACAGGATAATTAAGATTATGAGCTCACTTGAGGGGTGTTAAGTTTATTTCAAAGACAGAAACAGTGGACAAGACTTGCTTAAGGCAAAGATAAACCTTTTACTAAAAAGTTATATGCCTGGGACATGACTACCCCCCCATGACCTGCCTAGTTCGGACTTTATGATCAGATCACCCTATGAGGTTACTTTCTATAGAATCCCTCTTTTCCTCCACAGTAGTTATTGGTCTATTGTCTTTCAGTTTCAGACCCACCCTCTACCTACTGCTTTGTATTGGTGGAACTGGAACTATGCAAAGCATGTTTCTCCATTGTCATCTGGCTGCCTGGGGACCTACAGGAAGAGCACAAGGCTGGAGGAGGGAAAGCAGCTTGCTCACGTGATTGCGCACTCTTGGTGTACTCTGCCTATCAACATCACCTCAGCAATGTCCTCTTTAGCCTGTGTTCATAAAATTTCCCCAATCAAGAGTTTTATTTTGTTTTTAATATATTTTTATTGATATCAGGGAGGAAGGGAGAGAGGGATAAAAACATCAATGATGAGAGAGAATCATTGATCAGTTGCCTTTTGCATGCCCCCTATTAGGGATCAGGCCGACAACCTGGGCATGTGCCCTGACTGAGAACTGAACTGTGACCTCCTGGTTCATAGGTCGACCTTCAACCACAGAACCACGCTGGCTGAGCCCCGATCAAGAGTTTTTTTAACAGAGCATGCCTTGGGCAGGGGCAAGACAAGTGGATATCTTCCAGGCTGTATGACAGGTGCTACAGAATTACATAGAACAGGCAGGATAGATGGGGATACTGGCATGTAACCCACCCTAGAAAATGGGGAAACTCCTTCCATGCTTGTCCAGGGCATGGCAACCAGCGTGCCTGAGCATAGGAGGGATCGATCAGACAGTCTCTGAGGGTATACAGGAAGCAATCTCTGTTCTGGCCAGGATCTAGCTTGTGGATCTGGGACAGTCTTTATGCCACAGCCTGGTAGCAGTATTTCCTGTCTCCACTTCTTACTGCACTTCCAGAACCACCAGACCACCAGTGTCAGCTAGGCCGTGCCCCTCTTCAGAAGTCTGGGTGCCAGCTCCATGGCACCGCTCCTAGAAGCCCTGGGTTCTGATAACTGAACCTCCTCTCTTTGACCTCAGGCCCAGTAACTGCTTCTTGCAATTAGTATTTACATGTTCCTCCAGTGTTTCTTTTTAAAATTTTCAGTCCTCCAACATCTGTCTCATCAGCTTCCTTTGCCAAATTCTCTCTGTTGACATACTCTGGTTTCTTTTTCCCTGACTAGTGGACCCTGACCAAGATGAATTGTGAAGTAAGATATGTTTCCCACCATGCATGTCAGAAGGTTTAAGAAACACTACCTGAGAGAAGTGGGGGAGTTCTTCAGCAAACAGGCAGATGCCCTCCGTGCCAGAGCCCAGTGCTAGCATGTAGAGGGGCTCTGCATTTCAGGTCTGTGAAGAGTGAGGGCCCAATTCCATGACAGCCCTGTCTCTATGGACCCCAGGCCTAACCTTGCCTGTATAGGATCACTGCCCATGAGCCTGCTGTGTTCTCCCAAAGCATGGCCCAAACCTTAAGCTGCATCTGCAACCTGACCTCTTTCAGACGGGTGGAAACTCAGCTCCTTAATTTACCATCAGTCCACCCCTTATTGGAAAGTGGGAGGAAAAAAAAGATAAAAGATGACAAAAGCCAGGAAGTGGTACCAGTGACCTCATAAAATTAAGTGGAAGGAAAGAATTAGAAAGATAAATTTTTGCTTGGCCAGCATGGCTCAGTGGTTGAGCATCAACCTATAAACCAGGACATCATGGTTCGATTCCCAGTCAGGGCAAATGCCTGGGTTGCAGGCTCAAACCCCAGTGTAGGGTGTGCAGGAGGCAGCAGATCAATGATTCTGTCTCATCATTGATGTTTCTATCTCTCTCTCCCTTTCCCTTCCTCTCTGAAATCAATGGGGGGGGAAATTTTTTTAAAGATAAATTTTCAATGGTGGAATTTTTGTTTCTCTGATGCTGCCTTTCCTTCCAGGTAATATGAGAAGATAATAGAAAAGAGAAGAAAATGAAGAGCCTTATATTTAATGCCTTATTCAGTAAAAATGAGACTTGTACTCTGTTGTATTTATGGACTACTATACTTTAGCTTCAGTGCTCCCACTAGACGAGAGACTGTCCTTAAAGACCAGAACTATGAGGCCAGCCTCTCCTAACCACATACATAGTCTTAATGAAAAGAACAGCTCCACATTTTAGGAATTCAAAACATTTCTTGTGTATGCTAAAATAAACACAAAACCTCTTGGCAGTAGCCTATGGGGATTCGCCTTGCTTATGATTTTGTATTTCTTGATGCTGATTTAGAAATATGAAGAGAAAACCCGGGATTCAAAGCTGTAAAGTGTATTTGTACACTGGGGCATTGTATGTATGTAACTCAATGATGAGTCATCAGTGACAGCAGGAGTCAGGTTTTTAGAGTCCTGCAGTAAGTCAGTGTATACTCTGCAAGATGCTAATACATTAGCAACATGTCTTTCTCCTAACTGTTTTAGGACCTTACATTTAATGGAGGAGTACATGACCAATGAGAATTACTCAGGGAAATGCTGGCAGGAGTTGCTCCACTTGTGACATGCAGAGTCTCTTCTAGTGAATTAAAAAGCACATCACTTTATGATTTAGCCACTAAAGCATGTTACAATGTAGGTGGCACATCGCAAAGGAAAAACAGCTTGTGATCAGGTTTCCTATTCGTAGAAGGCAGTGTTGTGCCAAGCAACCTCAACCACAAAACATTTAAAGTCTGAATGAAAAAAAGAGCCAGCCGGCTGGGATCCCATGTTCCCTTCTAAGAAGAAACGAGCCACTCTGGAGGGCCTTCTCAATCCTGGAATTCTTTCTTTTCCTGTTTGTGACTCTTCTACTTCAGCTATAGACAACTGAGAGTGATGGCTTTGGGAAGGTAAATTGCATTTTCTTCCTTCTTGTTTTTCCGCTACATTTTAGCTATTTGTGAGTCATGTGCATGAGGGACACCAAATCATAAATGTTGGCTTATACGAATCTTTCCTAAATGTTTACTCAAGCAAACAGTTCATCTCATCCCATTCTCTTCGGTATTTTCTCCTTGTGTTCACTAGACTGCCTAACTCCTTTCTCAAATCACACCTCAAATTTCATGTTTCCCAAACCCTCGCTGGCAACTGTAATAAAGAGTTCTAAAAGCCCTTACTCAGCCTCATCTCTGTCTTTTTTTCCCAACTCACCGATTACCAGTTCTCACTATCTGAAAGTGAAGTTATGATGAAACAAAGTAAGGGCAGCCATTACCTAAGTTTTATAATGTTTCATCCTTCTTGATCTGTACCAGGATTTATGCCTTCATGACAGATAAGAATTTCAGTTTTTGTAATCTTTAAAACATACAAGAAACTTACAGAATTGCATAACAAAAACAATCAAATCTGGTACCCATCACATCTTAATTTTAATTTTATTTATTTATTTATGTATTTATGTATGTATTTATTTATTTTCTCCACCGCCCTGGAAAGGACCGGTCCCCCAGGCAGTGATTGCAACATGATTTTGCTGCTTAAAGGGACAGACACACCTGCTGTTACTCATGCAACAGACAAGGAGGGTGGTTCTGGTTATAGTGCAGAAGCATCCAAGCCGTGTGGAGGGCTGTGGGGAATGGGTCCCATTTCCCTGGGGGTGAAGCAGACACCTGAGCCCAGACCCAGAAGTACATTACCCAGACCAGAGAGCCTTTTGTTAATTGGCATGGTTGCTTAGCTACAATATATGCATTTCTACTTATGTTATTTTTTAGATGCATGTTTTTTACTATTATGTACCTCTATATTATGAGCTTGATATATTGCTTTTAATGCTTTCAAGCTTTATATAAATGTTACTATTCTATATTTTTAATTTATATTGATGAAAGAGAGACAGAGAGAGAGAGAGAGAGAGAGAGAGAGAGAGAGAGAGAGAGAGAACATCAATTTGTTGTTTCACTTTTTTATGCATTCATTGGTTGATTCTTGTATGTGCCCTGACCAGGGATCAAACCAGGATATTAGGTTGACACTCTAACCAACTGAGCTACCCAACCAGGCTATACTTTCTTGAAATTGCCTTTTTCTGTTCAACCTTGTTTCTGAGATTTATCCATGTTTGTGAACTTAGAGTTAATTCATTCACTTTAACTGCTGTTACCATGTAATACAACTCATCCATTTCCTATTGATGGGTATTTAGTTTCTTCCCAAACTTCACACTTTAATGCATTTGGGCTATTATCAGAAAAATACCACTGGATGACTTATAAGCAATGGAAATTTTTTCTCATATTTCTGGAGTCTAGAAAGTCCAAGATCAAGGTGCTAGCAGATTTGGTGTCTGGGAGGACCCACTTCCTAGTTCACAGCAGTTTCCTTGCTGTGTCCTCACAGGGCAGAAGGAGAGAGGGAGCTCCATCCTCATGACCAAACCACCTCCTAAAAGCCTCACCTGCAAACATCATCACATGGGGAGAGGGATGCAGGATTGCAGCATGAATTTGGGAGAAAAAACAATCTGTAATATTCCACTCTCAGCGCCCACAGCCCAAATTAATGTCCTTCTCACATGCCTCAACTCAAAAGTCTGAAGTCCAAGATCTCATCCAAATATCATCTAAATCACATATAAGTAAGACTCAAAGTAAGGTTCATCCTGAGGCAAATTCCTCTCCTGCTGTGAGCCTGTGATTCCGATCATGCCAGGTGCTTCCCAATACAAAATGGTGGGACAGGCCTTCTCATTCCAAAAGGGAGAAACAGAGAAGACAAAAGGAGTGACAGGTCTCAAGAAAGTCCCAAACCCAGTGGGGCAAATTCCATTAGACCTTAGGGATCCCGTTTTCCAACACATTGGCGTGGTGGTCCTGCCCTCACAGCTTTGCTGTACGTGGGTTGGGCTCCTGAGGGCCCTACTTCCATGGTTTTGAATGGTCTCTCCCCCATGGCTCTACTGGGCATTGCCCTAGCTGTCCCTGCGCTCTCAGTGGCACCACTCCATGGCTCCATGAGGTATTGGTTCTGTTCTTTGAAATCTAGGTGGTTTGCTGCCTGTGCCCTATGGAGGGGCAGCCACTGCAGCCCACCCTGTATTTTATCACTAAACACGGTACTAGTACATACATACATGTATATGTATAAACACACACACACACACACACTCAAACATATACCTATACTGAAACGTAAGTTTCATGAAACAAAACTCACCCTTACTAAATTCTATTTCATTGACATTTAATTCACAAACTACTGATGAATGTGGGTGATGCTGGCTTGCAGGATACAGTGCAGAGTACACATGGCCTGGTGTGCATGCTCTCTGTACTCCAGGCCCCTCGTGCTCCCAGCCCGCTATGCCTATTTACCTCCTCCTTCTGCCTAAACCATGTTCTCAGCTCCCCTTTGCTCTTCAAGAATCAGCTCCAACATTCCCTCTGGAAGCTATTCTCAGGCCCCTGTCTCCTTCCTTGTGCCCCATTGAACTCTGTGCCTCCTACCATCACAGCGCCTATGCTGGCTCTAGTCATCAGTCACGCTCTGTTCCCCAACTAAATAAGCAGCTCCTCGAGAATGCGCCTGTGTCTTTACAGTTGTGTGTCCCCAGCCCTCGCATAGTGTCTGACATAGAGTCAAAAGTTAATAACCATTTCTTATATGAATAAATAAGTGAATGAATGCCATAGAGTAAGAAGCTGCTGACAACATTTATGAAAATCTATTGTATATAGAGCCTTGTGCTGAAAAGAATTATGATAAAATTAGTGGGACTTGACAGTGATAAATTTTTAAAGCGCTATAAAATGACCTGCTTTTATAAACAAGGAGTGTCTTGACATTGACAACTAAGTACTATCAGATGTCTCACTGAGAGTGGATTGAATGATGAATGTGGGATTGAAAGCACTCATTTCTCTCATCCCTTCTCTGAGCCCATCCCCTGTTTTCATCTCTTAGGAGAGAAACCTCAGACATTCCTCAGACATTTCTCTTCTAACCCAGGTCTGCTCTCCAACAGGGAGGCCCAATGTTGAGCCAAAGAACAGAGCTATTCAGTAATTTGTTATTAAGTACCCCACATGACTAATTCGGGGCCTTCCAAAACAGGCCCAGCGAGCCAAAATGAGATACTATGATGCTTAGACTTTGAGAGTGGTTAAGGACACCTGTAGTAGCTGCTCTAGATTCTGTCATGGGCCAGAAATTTTGGGAACGCAGCAAGAAGAGAAGTGTAATTCCAAAATGATTCAGGGTCTCCTTTTCAGACACATCTTTGACCCCGGGAAGCCCAGTCTACTCAGGTCAATTCTGTGATCCTGGCTGGTAAATTAATGACTAAACCAGGCCACCAAAACATGACGACTATATTAAAAAGAATAGAATATTGTAAGGTAACAGCTCAGATTTGGGGGTTAATTTAAAATCCTAGGCTCAGGAAAGCAGCATTAAAATACCTCACCTCATTCATACCACTGCTTTCTCCCTCTAGTCAGTAATAATAGTAACAGCTTATATTTGTACTGAGTTTTATAGTCTCCAAGAAACTTTATCTCATGTGATCCCAAGCAGTCCTGTGAGGTAGGTCCAAGTATTATCCCCATTTTATAAAACTGATTTCTTTTTTAAAAAAATCTATTGATTTTAGAAAGAAGTAGAGAAAGGGGTGAAGGAGAGAAACATTGATGTGTTGCTCCACTTATTTATGCATTCATTGATTGATTCTTGTATGTGCCCTGACTGGAGATCAAACATGCAACTTTGGTGTATCGCGACAACATTCTAACCAACTGAGCTACCAGGCCAGAGATTAAACAACAGCCCATGGGACACAGAGTGAGTGAGTAACTGGAACTGAATGGGATTCTAATTTCTAATAGTACTGATTTGTTTCAAAGGAACGGCAATCAGAAACCTGGATTCTAACCACAACACTGCTAGCTACAGAGCTGTGTGGTCTTAGACATGACATTTGGCCTTTCTGAGCTTCATTTTATCACCTATAAAAATGTGCATAATACCTTTCCTATCTGCCTCACAGGTGCTTATGAGGACACACCTGTTGGTATATGTAGATGCATTTTTTAATTGGGAGTGTGATGTCAGGTCTTAGCAATCTTTGCTAACAAAATAATAAGAGTAATACTTGTTGTCATCTTTATACTTTGATAGTGCCTTTTACTGCAGCCAGCCAATAGTTTTGCAGCCTACTATTGCCTATCTAACACCCCTGTTGCTACCACCTTCACAGGTGCACCAGCAGCTAGCCAGTGAGGGCAGAGGAAGCTCTTTCTCCTCAGAGTGATTTTGGAGCAGTGATTCTCAATGTTGTAGCACATGGGCATCACCTGGTGAGCTTTAGATATTCAGCTATCTCTAAACAGTATGGTGATTGCCAGAGGGAAGGGGTTGGGCAAAGGTAAAAGGGGGATAAATGGTGATGGAAGGAGACTTGACTTGGAGTGGTAAACACAATCCTATATAATAATGAGGTAATATGCAAATTGACCATCACATCCTCACACAAGATGGCTGCCCCCATGTGGCCACAAGATGGCTGCCCATGTCATCTCAAGACAGCTGCCCCCATGTCATCACAAGATGGCTGCCACAAGATGGCCAGCAGGGGAGGGCAGTTAGGGGCAACCAGGCCAGCAGGAGAGGGCAGTTAGGGGGGATCAGGCCTACAGGGGAGGGCAGTTGGGGGTGACCAGACCTGCAGGCAAGGTAGGGAAGTTTGGGGGGACCAGGCCTACAGGGGAGGGCAGTTGGGGGTGACCAGACCGGCAGGTGAGGGCAGTTGTGGGTGATCAGGCCAGCAGGGGAGGGCATTTAGGGGTGACCAGGCCGGCAGGGGAAGGCAGTTAGGGGTCACTGGGCCAGCAGGGGAAGGCAGTTGGGAGCAATCAGGACAGCAGGGGAGCAGTTAGGCATCAATCAGGCTGGCAGGGGAGTGGTTAGAGGGTGATCAGCCTGGCAGGCAGAAGCGGTTAGGGGCAATCAGGCAGGCAGGCTAGCGGTTGGGAGCCAGCAGTCCTGGATTGTGAAAGGGATGTCCACAGGGACCGGGCCTAAACCGGCAATCAGACATCCCCCAAAGGAGACTGGAGAGGGTGCAGGCTGGGCTGAGGGACACCCCCGCTCACTTGTGCATGAATTTCGTGCACCGGGCCTCTAGTACAATATATAGATGATGTATTATAGAATTGTATACCTAAACCTGTATAATTTTATTAACCAATGTCACCCCAATAAATTCAACAAATAAGGTGTCTGGACCCCATTGTGGCCAATTAAAATTCAAATCTGGGGACAGGAGAAGAACTGGGCATCAGTATTTTTGAAAGTTCCCCACATGTTTCTGATTGACAGTTAAGGCTGGGAACACCTACTGTAGAGGCTACAAATCCGTCTACTATTCTAGAGATGGAAGTCCATGAGCTGAGTGTACCTGAAGTCATTTAGAAAAGAGATCCAGGACCTGGACCTTGAACCACATATCCTCAAGTACCATGGGCAACATGTGAATGCTAGAAAAGATGGTGAGCCCAGAGGAAAAGGAAGCTTGAGCTGTACCTAGGCCTTTCTCAACCCCATCCTTGGCACTGTTTTCTAATAAGTTCTGCATTTCAAAAACATTCCACAGTAACTTCCCTAAGTTATATGGATTTGAAAATTGAATACCTTTATTTTATTTTTAAAATCTCAGAAAATAGCCCTAGCATATTTGGCTCAGTGGATAGAGCATCAGCTTGTGGACTGAAGGATTTCAGGTTTGATTCCAGTCAAGGGCACATGCCCGAATTACAGGCTTGATCTCCAATGGGGGGCGTACAGGAGGCAGCTGATCGATGGTTCTCATCATTGATGTTTCTATCTCTCCCTGTCCCTTCCTCTCTGAAATCAATAAAAAAAATATATATATTTTTTTAACTCAGAAAATAAGCATACAATGTACAAGTAGCTAATTCTACAATTTTCCCCATGGGTAATAAGGAAATAATCATGCATCATTCCATATTAGCTTCTTCCATTCAATTCCAATGCACTTGGGAGTTACCACATTCTATATGTTTCATTTTAGGGTTAACTAAATAAGCATAAATTTACTTTATAAATGCAATATATTTTGTATCTATTAGAACTATTCAGTCCCTAGTAAAAACATAGCTTTAGCTATTTGGCTCAAATTTCTTAAAGGAGCCGTTATTGAAAAAAATACCCAGCCAAAGTCCAGAGTATAACTATAATTAGACCTTTGACTTTGTGTCTTCATAGGAGATGAAGTAATACTTCCTCAACTTTTCACCCCTGAAAAATCCTTTTCAAACTACAAATGAAGAAAAGGAATCCCCCTTTAGTTGGAAAGAAACATTCCCTTAAACTAGTCCCATTAGAAATTATCCTCGAGATGAATTACATAGTCTCATTTGACCACTTCTCTCACAAGACTGGAGATAATTTGGTTGCAGTAAACTCTGGTTAGAAGACCCAGAGATTTCAATAATAAAGAGGTTTATCTCTCATCTGAGAAGAGTTTATAGTCTGCAGACAACTACACCTCTGGGACCCCACAAAGGCAGTAATTAGGCACCATTTTATTGTGATGCAGTGAGTGTGCAGAGAATGGAGCTGGGCTATTCTCAGGGGCTTAGGGCCAAAGTAGGCTTTCTGGAGAGCCAACGGAAGTGTGGCAACCTTGAAATATTTAAAGAGCATAGGACCCCCACGGGAGAATTTCTAACTAGTGAGGTAGAAAATGTTAAGCATTTGCTAAAACCAAAAATGAAAAACTCAGCAGCATGCTTAGACATTGAGTCGGGTATCTTTAAAATAATTTAAATTATACCTAACATATACAGAGTAATCAAAATGGAGACTATAATTTCTTTATAAAGACATAAGAAAAAGGATCCAAAAATAGGCTCTACCAATAGAATATAACACCTTCATTATATAGAAGTTATGTTCCATCTCACCATCTCTTGGGCATAAATCTTGACATGATTATCAAAATCTTTTTCTCTGGCCTCTAATAACAATTCTACTACTTATGTCTCAACTCAGCCTACATTTCATACTCTGCTTATATGAATGAGATGCAGTATGTGCTGTGGTTAAGCTCTTGGGCACAGGCCCAGTTTCCTGGCCCAAGCTGTCTGACCTTGGCAATGGCGTCACTTATGTGGGCCTTGGTTGCCATGGCTGTATAATGGGAATAACAATAGCACCAGCCTCATAAGGTTGTTGGAAGAATTAAAGCAGTTATTCCATGGAAAACACTTGAAAAAGTACCAGATACACAGTAAGAATTCAATAAATATTCACTATTATCACTGTACTTTACCTTTCCCTCAGTGCCTTTAAAAATACTTGGCATATTTTAAAAATAAGACACATGGTCTAACAAAGGATTGTTTCCAGATTTGTGATATATTTATATGGAAAGTCTCAACAAGTCATGGAGGTACACATTTAGGGTAACATGTTTTATTACATAGGATCTTAAATTTCAAGAAGCATTTTACAATGTGGCCCCTGATTTCAACCAGTTTATTCTGCATTTGATAGACAGAATATGCTCATGAGACTTTAATTAAAAATCTAGAGCACTTCATTATTGTGGTAAGTAAGTACTTCAACCATAGAGCTACAGAAATATGTTAGAGAAATATGGAAGAGAAAGAATTCTAAGGGAATCTGTATAGAGAGCAACTGATGGAGAGCTACACGTAGACTATGGAATACAGGAAAGGAAAATGAAGGGTGTCCAGCAGGAGGGAAGACAAGAAGCTAAGGCAAGTAGAGCCCCCCATTCCAGGTGACTGGTGTTTGAAATTAGGTGAGAGATTGACACAGCCACTTAGGGCACAGGCCGCAGGGCTGGGGCTTCCACTGCTAGACTGGAGAGTTTCATTTTACCCTGAAAGTCCCTGAAGCTTTGTTAGTTGGAAAGTGGCATGAACACAGATATATGCAGGATGGATTTGTGTGGGGAAAGACCAGAAGCAAAGAGAAAAGTTGGACAGTTTCTCATACAAACAGGTAAGAGGTGACGAGGTTCTGGCTGAAGATGGGGACATTGGGAACAAAAAGGAAGGGACAACCATGAAGGCATGACAAAAACTTGTCCCCTTCACTCCATTCTCACAGCCAAAATGCTCCCTAGCCTAGGCCTTTGTTATCTGAGCACAGCAGGCCAATTTCAGGAGGGTCAGGTATATTTCTGAGGTTCCTGGGGGTGTCTGGGCTCTGGGCTGTAGGGGCTAGAGGACAGGGGGCCCCTGGTCTCCAGGAAACGTCTCCAATGTTCTGCTGGACTGTCACGTCCTGCTTCACATTTTTTTCCTCTTGCCTTCCTAGTGTGTGTGTGTGTCCAGTAAAAGCCAGACAGTAGGATGAAACCATACTCATGTCTTGCTCCCTCTGATGTTCACCTAGTACTTTCAATTGTGTGGAGTTTTAAATTATTAATTTGTATTCAATAATTTTAAATTAATATCATTAGTAAATTAGTAGTTTAAAAGGTTAGATTAGTATATACTTTTAATGGATACAGTTTAATGTACCTTAATAATTCCTAAAGTTAATTTTTAAAAAAAGGTTTGATGGTTGAAGATACAGAAAGGTAATGATTGCAGCTTGAAGGTCAAGTGAAAAAGCTTAAGTGACCAATAACCTTAGTCCCTAGCATTAGCTATCATGGTTTAGGAGACTCTGCCGTTTGGTATGTGTATGGTCATTTACCTTGTGTTGCATCATGGGATTTTATCTTTTGCAAGATTAACAACACGTAACAACCCGAACATCCAACTTCAGTTTCTATGAGTATCCGGACATAAAACTGCAGTCACCTGCTTTGACTTAACGCCTTATCAGAGTAGTTGTGCTGTGGATAGCAGTTTAAAGTGATGATTTATCTAAATAACCTCTTAAAATGCCTTTCAACTCAGCAAGTCACATATGGATTAGTGTTTTCTGTGATGAATTTAGTGATGGAGATAATAGTGGGTAGAGCAGCACTACTCAGAGTGGCCAGTGGCAAGGCAGCATCAGTGTTCCCTGCTGGCTTGTCTTAGAAACAGATTGGAAATGCAGATGCTGGGGCCCTCTCCAATACCTTCTGCCTCAGGGGGGTGGGGCCCAGGAACCCAGCAATCACGTTTACATCAGGAGTGAGGAAGCTGTGTGTATGTGCACATCATGGTCCACACAGCGCCGGGAAGCAGACACATAATGAAGAGCCACGCTGCTGAAAATACAATACAGTTAGCTCTTTGATGTGCTCGCTTCGGCAGCACATATACATTTAGCTCTTTGATACATATGTATTTTATATCCTATCTAATAAAAGAGAAAGATGGTAATTGGCGTATGACCGCTACCCTTCCCATTGGCTAATCAGGGAGATATGCAAATTAACTGCCAGCCAAGATGGCCGCCGGCAGCCAGGCAGCTGATGCGAACAGGGAGGCTTGCTTGCTTCAGTGACGGAGGACTCCAACGTTCCCCGCCTGACTTGCTGGCCTCTCAGCTGCGACTCTAAGCAACTATGTTGCAAATATAGAAGCTAAAAAAACCCCAGAAACCTGCTTTACTCAGCCGGGCTTCAGCCAGCCGGACCGCAACATTGTATCAAATACAGACGGTAAATAAAGGCCAGAAACCTGTTTTCAGCAGCCAAGGCCTCAGAGCTAAAGCTGGCCCAGAATGAAAAAAGAAAAAAAGGACAGGTTGGGAGCTTCAGTCATCCGTCAGTCTGAAAACGGCCTTCAGCCCCTCAGCCAGACTGGCCAGACACCCCAGTGGGGACTCCCACCCTGATCCAGGACACCCTTCAGGGCAAACCAGCCAGCCCCCACCCGTGCACCAGGCCTCTATTTTATATAGTAAAAGGGTAATATGCCTCCCAGCACCGGGATCAGCAGAGCCGCGAGGCCTCCCGGCACCGGGATCAGTGTGACAGGGGGCAGCGCCCAAACCCCCTGATCGCCCTGCGGCTCTGTGTGTGACAGGGTGCAGTGCCCCAACCCCCTGATCGGCCCTGCTCTGTGGGTGATAGAGGGCGGCGCCCCAACGCGCCGCCCCCCCCCCCACAGGCCCTGCTCTGTGTGTGACGGGGTAGAGCCATAACCTCCCCATCGGCCCTGCCCTGAGTGTGACAGTGGCGGCACCCCAACCCCCTGATCAGCCCTGCTCTGTGGGTGACGGGGGGCGGTGCCCCAACCCCCCTGATGGGCTCTGCTCTGTGAGTGACAGTGGGGAGCTCCTCAACCCCCTGATCAGCCCTGCTCTGTGTGTGACAGGGTACGGAGCCCCAACCCCCTGATGGGCCCTGCTCTGTGCATGACAGGGGGCAGCGCCCCAACCCCCTGATCCGCCCTGCTCTGTGTGTGACAGGGCGCGGTGCCCCAACTCCCCTATTGGCCCTACTCTGTGCATGACAGGGGGAGCTCCCCAACCCCCTGATCAACCCTGCTCTGTGTGTGACATGGTACAGAGCCCCAACCGCCCTGATGGGCCCTGCTCTGTGCATGACAGGGGGCAGTGCCCCAACCCCCTGATCCGCCCTGCTCTGTGAGTGACAGAGGGTGGCGCCACAACTTCCCTATCAACCCTGCCTTGAGTGTGACAGGGGGCGGTGCCCCAACCCCCCAATCGGCCGTACCCTGAGTGTGACTAGGGGTGGCATCGCAACCTCCAGATCTGCCCTGCTCTGTGCATAACAGGGGGCGGCGCCCCAACTCCCCAATAGGCCCTGCTCTGAGCCCGACCAGGGGCTGCACCTAGGGATTGGGCCTGCCCTCTGCCACCCAGGAGCAGGCCTAAGCCACCAGGTCGTTATCTCCCGAGAGGTCCCAGACTGTGAGAGGGCACAGGCCAGGCTGAGGGACCCCCTCTCCCCCCCGAGTGCACAAATTTTTGTGCACCGGGCCTCTAGGACTATGTAATAACAGCCTATTATGCAAATCGACTGGGGGAATGACCAGTCACTATGACGTGCACTAACCATCAGGGGGCAGATGCTCAATGCAGGAGCTGCCCCCAGCCTGCAGGCCCCAGGCCAGCCAAGGCAGGTGCCAGCAGCCCCCCCACCTTGACCCCCCGTTGCCCTGCCAGTTGCCCCACGGAGGGAGGCAACCAGCAGTGGTGGCAGTGGGCGGGGACAGCCTGAGAGTTGGCTGGTGCCACCCCTGATCACCTAGCCGGTCACATCCGATGGGCAGGCGGCAGTGGGGGGCAGGGCTAAGCAGGTGGTGCCAGGCTGGCAAAGGCAGGTGCCAGTGCCCCCCCCCCCCATCGCCCTGCTGGTTGCCCCACAGATTGGCCCTGATCACTGGCCAGGCCTAGCGATATGTTTTATGGTGACATATCTCTATAGAAATAGAATATTGCTCTAATTATTTTTAACTTTTAGAACTTACTATTTTCAGTAAGCTCCTAACATACAACAATACATTCAGAGATAGAGAGATTTAATGTTTTCTATACTCATCAAATACACAAAAGAGGAAAATATCACAATTCTGACAATGTCTCTTTTTCAGAGACTCTCTGAGTTTTTCTTAAATCCTTAGCATGTTTTTTAGCCACAGTTGGATTCATTACTGCTTCAACCATGTCATTCAACTTGTGTGCCCATCACACTGGCCCCGTCACTGCACAAACAGAATCTCTTCTAAGACGTGTGTGCTGGGGGATGACAGGCAAGTGGTTGGTGTTTTTACTTTTTTGGAAGAAGAACTGTGATAAGTTTCAGTCCTCTGAAAATGAACCCAAAACAATAAAACAGGCCAAATGTACTTCTCCAGTAGGAGAAAAAGGAAGCAAACCTACTACAGGTAAATTGAAATCTTCCGATAGATCCATAACACATTGCTGAGATGTTCCTGAGGTAATGGCTTTCGTTAGACTGGAGCCACAAATCTTGACATTTCTTCATTCACCTGCCAGGACTAATGAGACTTTATGGTGGCCAAGCTGTTTATCCCTTGGGTGACATTGGCACGAACAACTATACCTTTATCAATCAAGAGTGTTCTGCCCTGCAGCGTTTCCCCACACAAGACTGCCCCCGCCTTGATCACAATATTCACAACCTGTAAGAACCTCATTTCTTCATATAAACCCTCCACCCGTCCCCTCTGTTGTCTGGATCTGATAATTCTTTCTTAAAGTCACATTATTCCATAGAAAGGGCTGGCACAAGAAATGATAAAGGAAAAGAGATGAAAAGAAAGTTTCAAAAGGGACTTGCAGAGATGCAGGGCCGGCAGCTCCCACCAGAATACTATGTGTGCCCACTGGCCGTTAGGAAGGGAGCTGCAGACCAGCTGCTGCCTGCGGGACCACAGTTGCTGGGCAGGTAAAGGAGGCTCTGTCCCTCAGGGGTGGCTGGGAATAAGAACATGGTGACCACCGTTTCAGTCTGGGACAAGGACTTGGTCCCTCCTTGGAGCTTTCATACTGCCTGTAAGAGCCAGCATTGTCTTTGAACACTTGATTAGACTCATATACAAACAAATATACAAACTCACATATTTGACAATGGTCATCTTAAACTCCTATTCTAACTTTGTAACTAGAAAAGTGCCCCCAGTTCTCAGCCCAAAGGGATGTTGGAAAAATGGTTTAGCAAAAGCGAATGAGCAGGTTCTGGTTCTGGCTAAGTTGCAGTAAGCATCTCCACCTATCTCCCAGTGAAACAGCAATAACACCTGAGCAGAATGCATGAGCCACTATTCAAGGACTCTTTAAAAAGCAGAGTAGCAGATCAGTTGGGGAAATAAAACAAGAATTCAGAGTACCATCACACTGGCTGTGGATTTACTTTTGGTATTTCCTGGACAGGCCTCAAGGTAGCCTGCAACTTGGAAGTGGGCATCAGTGTGGACAGAGAGAGACCCAGCAGACTCAAGCTGTGCGGAAGGAGTCTCCTGGAAGTGACAGCAGCAACACGGAAGGCCCACAGCATGGAAAATGCCAAGGAAGGGAAACCTTCCTCTCCAAAGGCGGGGTGGTCCTGAAAGCAGGCTCTTTTCTCTCTCTGTGCTCCTACCACTTGGCCAGAGTCATGGGCATAGTCATTGGGATTGTACAGAAGAGCAGGGTAAATAAAACCCCAGATTTCTGGATGGTTGAACCCCCAGGAAACTGAAAAATACCAAGAAGGTCATGAAAAGAAAGGAGGTGGGGAAAACAAATTCATAAAGGTATTTGCTAACTTTTGGGCTCACCTCCAAGTTATGCATGCTTGGATTTGATCACAAAAGCATAACAAAGACTTTGAGAACTGAACTAACAGATACTTCACCACCTGGGTCCCAGCCTGACCATGAGATGGTGGGCATTCAGGAGAAATCTGAATAGCACTGCTAAGACTCTATGAATGGAACTGACATAGGAAGAAAAGGGAATCCATATGTCTTTGGGGAGGGAATGAGATAAAGTCAAGATCATTAGCACCACCCCAACCAATACTGTGGTCCTGCATTGTTTCAGAGTTGTGTTTGTGTGATTCTCCCACTAAGGCAGGAATTGGGCTTTACCCAGTTCTGTGTCTCCAGAGACTTACACAGTGACAGACACATAGAAGCTCTCACACAAATGTAGGTTGTAAACCAGTGAATGGAGGCAAATGTGACTAAATAAATAAACTGTATGACTGATATAGGCAAAGTCCTGTTACCACATAGATGGACATGCCCCCTCCTTCCAACCTTGTCCCTTGCCACCGGAAGCTGTATGCAGTGGTGAGTGACCCAGTGGCCTAGCAGAAATGAGGGTGCCAACAGAAGGCCCCAGTCTGGCAACAAGAAGGCAGGAGCATTGGGCCACATCCATGGATGGACATAAGCGTGGATATGTTCAGCAGGAGAGACACAACACAGTGAAATGCACCGTGTCAATGTGTAAACTGCAACGAGAGAGAGAGAGAGAGAGAGAGAGAGAGAGAGAGAGAGAGAGAGAGAGATCCCAATTTGTTGCTCCACTTACTTTTGTATTCATTGGTTGATTCTTGTATGTGCCCTGACCAGGGATCAAACCTGCAACCTTGGCATATCAGGACAACCTCTAACCAGCTGAGCTACCTGTGTCTCCTTCTTAAGGATGGACAATGCCTATCTGCTTGGTTAATACCTCTGGAAAGTCCCATAGTAAAGAAATAGGTTTAACTTTAAAAAAATATTTAATTGAAGTATAATTAATGTAGACTGTATAATTAATGCAGTGCTATTAAGTTTTCAGTTCTGTGAGTTTTAAGAGATAAATGCAGTACTTCATCTACCACCTTCAAAAACAAGATATAGAACGTTTCCATCACGCCAGAAAGTTTCCCTGTTCCAGTCAATCCCTTCACCCTGTCCAGCAGGAACCAGTGTCTGACTGCTCACCACCATAGCCTGCTTTTACTACTTCTTACACTTCAAACAAGAACATCATGCTGCCTGGATATTTGGGGGAAGGGCTGCGGGGGGAGGGGGGCGCGAGGGTCTATCTTAATTTTCTCAGTGTGAGAGTTTTTCTTTTCATCAATACTGTTGTGTATATAGTGGTTCATAATTTTCTTTTTTAAATTGCTGAGTTGTATTCCATTGTGTGTATGTATACACATATAAATATCATGATTTGTTTACCCATTCTCCTTTTGATAGACATTTGGATTATTTCCAGGTTTTTACTATTATGAATAAGGTAGGCATGAACATTCTTGTGCCAGTTCTTTTGTGGGCATATGTTTTCATTTTTCTTGGGGAAATACTTAAGAGGACTTGCTGAGCCATAGGGTAGATATATTCTCCAAAATAGTTATGCATGTTTAACTTTTTAAACATGGGATTTCCTGCATTCATTTGACCACAGTGCCCCACACATCTGTGACATGAGCAAGTAGGATTAGACAGTGTTTCAGATTCCTCCCAGCTTTATGCAATACAAAAAGGCCAAGGTGTTCAGAAGCAGAGTTGTTTTGTCAAATATCTTTTAGGCAAAAGCAAATAAAATGAAACCAAGAATGACTAGAAAGAGTTAGGAAAGTTAGGAGTGAGAGGAGTGAAGACAGCACTGAGGCCAGGGGTGGGAAGGAGGTGCCAAAAGACAGTTGATTGGCTGGAAGCATGAAAAGGGCGTTTGTAAGCCAGAGGGAATCAGAGTTCACGAAGCTAGAACCAATTAAAGCAGAGATAACAGTGTGTAGTGGTTCCCACAGTTTTTAAGGGGTTTCTCTAATCCAGGGGCATCAATAATTACAAGATACTAAGAAAACTCCTCAACATTACTTTTATTCAAGGAGGGAGTTGTATGAACAAATTGGGGTAAATGTAAAAATAAAGTACCTAACTTCATTTATTAAAAATTTCTGATTGCCCTAACCGGTTTGGCTCAGTGGATAGAGCGTCGGACTGTGGACTCAAGGGTCCCAGGTTCGATTCCAGTCGAGGGCATGTACCTTGGTTGCAGGCACATCCCCAGTGGGGAGTGTGCAAGAGGCAACTGATCGATGTTTCTCTCTCAATGTTTCTAACTCTCTATCCCTCTCCCTTCCTCTCTGTAAAAAATCAATAAAATATTTAAAAAAATTCTGATTAAAAAATAAATGTCATGGGGATATAATGTGCAACATAGGGATTATAGTCAATAATATTGTAATAACCTACAATGGGGTAAAGATAGCCTATTCAATAAATGGTGTTGGAAAAATTGAACAGATATATGCAAAAAATGAAAGTAGACCACCTTCTTACACCACATACAACAATAAACTCAAGCCCTAACCAGTTTGGCTCAGTGGATAGAGTGTCAGTCTGCAGACTGAAAGGTCCCAGGTTCAATTCTGGCCAAGGGCATGTACCTTGGTTGCAGGCACATCCCCAGTAGGAGGTGTGCAGGAGACAGCTGATCGATGCTTCTCTCTCATCGATGTTTCTAACTCTCTATCCCTCTCCCTTCCTCTCTGTAAAAAATCAATAAAATAAATTAAAAAAAAGAATAAACTCAAAATGAATTTAAGACTTAAAAGTAAGAGTAGAAACCATAAAACTCCTAGAAGAAAATATAGGCAGTAAAATCTTGAACATTGCTCTTAGTAATATTTTTTCTGATATATCACCTCAGACAAGAGAAGAAAAAATAAACAAATCGGACTACATCAAACTAAAAAGGTTTTGCACAGCAAAGGAAACCTTTAATAAAATGAAAAGACAAAGGGAACCCATTATATGGGAGAACATATTTGTCAATGGTAAATCCAATAAAGAATTAAGATACAAAATTTATAAAGAACTCATACAATTAAACAAACAATTAAAAAGACAAACAATCGAACTAAAAATGGGTAAAGGACCAGAATAGACACTTCTCCAAAGAGGACATACAAATGGCCAATAGACATATGAAAAGATATTCAGTATCACGAATCATCAGAGAAATGCAAATTGAAACCACAATGAGATATCACCTAACACCTGTCAGAACGGCGATCACCAATAAGTCAACAAACCAGTGTTGGCGAGGATGTGGAGAAAAGGGAACCCTCGTACACTGTTGGTGGGAATGCAGATTGGTGCAGCCACTATAGAAAACAGTATGGAGGCTCTTCAAAAAAATTAAAAATGGAACTGACCTATGACCTAGCAGTTCCACTTTTGGGTATACATCCAAAGAAACCCAAAACACTGATTTGGAAGTATACACCCCTATGTTCATTGCAGTGTTATTTAGAATAGCCAAGGTATGGAAGCAACCCAAGTGCCCATCAATAGATGAGTGGATCAAAAAGTGGTGGTACGTATATACATGGAATATTACTTGACCATAAAAAAAGAATGAAATCTTACCATTTGTGACAACATGGATGAACCCTAGAGGGTATTATGGTAAGTGAAATAAGTCAGTCAGAGAAAGACAAATACCATATGATTTCACTTACATGAGGAATCTAAAGAACTGTATAAACGAACAAACAAAACAGAAACTGACTCATCGATAGAGATGAGATTGATGGTTGCCAGAGGGGAGGGGCTTGGGAGGACTGAGTGAAACAGGTGAAGAGACTGAGAAGTACAGATTAGCAGTTACAAAATAGTCATAGGGATGTAAAGTACAGTATAGGAAATATAGTCAATAACATTGTAATAACTATATGGTGCCAGGTGGGTAATGGAAACGTCAGGCGAAACACTTTGAAAAGTATATGATTGGCTAACCTCTATGCTGTACAATGAAAATTAATTCAAAATAAGATTGAATGTAAAATGTAATTGAAGAAAAGAAAAGAATAATAATATTGTAATAACCTCGTCCAATGACAGATAGTTACTAGACTGTGTGGTGGTCACTTTGTTAGATTTTTAATATTGAGTGACTATGTTGTACACCTGAAAATAATATAATATTGTATATTAACTATATTTTAATTTTAAAAAGGAATCTATACTAATAAAAGGGTAATATGGGGAGAAACTAAGATGGCGGCATAGATAAACACCGGGAAATTGCCGCCTCCCACAACAATTGAAAAATACCACAAAGGACAGAGCAGACATCATCCAGAACAACAGGAAGGCTGGCTGAGTGTAAATTCTACAACTAGAAGGAAAGAAAAGCACGCTGAGAGCCAGAGGAGCTGCGGAGGTGAAGTGCAGAGGTACGGGGGCTCGCGCGCGGAAAGCGGGTGGCACCTGAGGACGCGGCTGTCTTTTTGAATCACAAGCTCCCGACTGCTCTGAACTCCAGTTCTGGGAAGTCTCTGGGGACCCAGGACTCATACGGGGAGAAGCTGCACTGTCGGGCAGCAGGCGAACTTGAGGGCGGCTTTCCCTCAGAGGTGCTTGCAGTAATTATCGGATCACTGAGACGCGGGACTCCTTAGGGCTGGGTGGAGAATCATCCATAGAGGCTTGCTCCGCCCTTTGATTCCCTGAGACCCCGCCCCACCCAGGCTGCGGCAGAGGCTTTTGCATATGAACGTACCTAACTGCAGCCGAGCCAGGCAGACCCGGAACTTCCAAGAGAAGGCCCAAGGCCCTGCAGCGGCTTGCATTGCTTCACAGCTGAGCCTCTTCATGGCTCCTGCTGTGTGGCCTCAGGCAGAGGCTGAATTAGCACCTCCTTAGATCCAGGAGCCACTGCACCCAGTGGTCAGAGGGGGACCATCCAGATTGCAACTCCTCAGATCTATAAGGGACACACTCAGGGCGCAGACTCAGTGAGCACCAAAGCCCCACTGAAGCAAGTCTTGCCCCAGAAGGGTGTCTTCAGCACAGAAGTTCCCCCACTTCAGACACAGCTGATTCTCACAGCCAATTGGCCTGGAGGTCAATTCCTCCCAGTGATCCTACAACAACCAAGGCACCAAGAGTGCACCAAGAGTGTCCACCTCAGGTAACTGGGGAGGCTGAGCCACTGGGCCCTACAGGACACCTGGCGCGCAGGGCCACTCTATCAACACAGGGAAGCAGCCAAAATGTGGAGGCAAAGAAACAGGTCACAAATGGCAGAAATGGAGGAAAGCAAACGACTGGATATAGAGTTCAAGGCCATGTTTATAAGGTTTTTCAAGAATTTTATGGAAACCGCCGATAAATTTAATGAATCCCTCAATAAGTATAGTGAGACCATGGAGGACATGAAAAAGGACCATCTAGAAATTAAGCATACACTGACTGAAATAAAGAATAATTTACAGAGATCCAACAGCAGACAAGAGGATCCCAAGAATCAAGTCAAAGATTTGAAATACAAAGAAACAAAAAATACCCAACCAAAAAAGAAAAAAGAAAAGAGATTCCAAAAATATGAAGATAGTGTAAGGAACCTCTGGGACAACTTCAAGCGTACCAACATCAGAATTATAGGGGTACCAGAAGAAGAGAGAGGGCAAGATATTGAAAACCTTTTTGAAGAAATAATGACAGAAAACTTCCCCTACCTGGTGAAAGAAATGGACTTACAAGTCCAGGAAGCGCAGAGAACCCCAAACAAAAGGAATCCAAAGAGGACCACACCAAGACCCATCATAATTAAAATGCCAAGAGCAAAAGACAAAGAGAGAATCTTAAAAGCAGCAAGAGAAAGACAGTCAGTTACCTACAAGGGAGTACCCATACGACTGTCAGCTGATTTCTCAACAGAAACCATGCAGGCCAGAAGAGAGTGGCAAGAAATATTCAAAGTGATGAACAGCAAGAATCTGCAACCAAGATTACTTTATCCAGCAAAGCTATCATTCAGAATAGAAGGTCAGATAAAGAGCTTCACGGATAAGAAAAAGCTAAAGGAGTTCATCACCACCAAACCAGCATTATATGAAATGCTGAAAGGTATTCTTTAAGAAGAGGAAGAAGAAAAAGGAACTCTTACCATTTGCCACAGCATGGATGGAACTGGAGAGCGGATAAATACCACAGGATCTCACTCATTTGTGGAATATAATGAACAACATAAACTGATGAACAAGGGCTGATCCAGAGACAGAGGCATTGATTGGACTGTCGGGCCTTGGAGGGAAGGTAGTGGAGGGTAGGGGTAAGGGGGAAAGATCAACCAAAGGACTTATATGCAAGCATATAGGCCTAACCAATGGACACGGACAACGGGGGGTGAGGGCATGAGCGGGTTGGGGGGGGTAGAGGGTAACGTGGGGACAAGGACACATATGTAATATCTTAATCAATAAAAAATATATATAAAAAAATAAAAAAATAATAATAAAAAAATAAAAGGGTAATATGCTAATTAGACCAGACGTCTTCTGGAGGTCCTTCCTGACAAAGCCACGGTGGTGGGGGCTGAGGCAGAGATGGTTAGGGGAGATCAGGCTGGCAGAGGAGAGCAGTTAGGGGGGGATCGGGCCAACAGGGAAGGGCAGTTAGGGGGCAATCGGGCCAGCAGGCAAGAGCAGTTTGGGGCGATCAGACCAGCAGGGGAGAGCAGTTAGGGATGATTGGGTGGGCAGGGGAGGGCAGTTAGGGGGCGATCGGGTGGGCAGGGGAGGGCAGTTAGGAGGTACTGGGGCAGGTGGGGAAGGACTTTAACCCAAACACTGACCTTTTCCATCTGAAATAGAACATTATTTCCAGGTTACATGTTGACATTCCCTATGGTCTTCCTATTGCAAACCATCCTGTCCATTCTTTTCTGCTGTGTATATTGGGCCAAAGGTCTCACAGCCAGGTTTCTGACTCCCTCTTGGTTACATGCCACTCTGTGTTCTGACCACAAGTTACATCTTTTCTAACCATGGATAAGGGGGAAATGATGAGCCATGGTTTGTTGTGGGAAGTGCAGAAAGAAGGAGATTGGTTGAATGTCTGTCCTGTGCTGGGCACATTCATGTGTTGTCTCATCCACACCTCTCACAGCAATGCTACTAGGTACTTACCCAAATCTACAGTTGCTTTCTTTCTTTCTAGCAGAATCCCTGCCCTCTCAGGCTCCCGCATAGCTGAGTGATGCAAATGGATGCTGACCAATGGGTTCCAGCTAGAAGCTGCCCAGGGATCTCTAGGAATGTTTTGGGGGTTTCCCTTTTTTTCTTTCCTTCCTTCACCTTTCTGCACGGAATGTAGAGTTTAGTGGAAGGTGGAACAGCCATGTTGTGACTACAAAGAAACTAACATGGAGACAAAAGCCTCACACTGAGGACCACACAGCAGGAAGAAGCAGCCTTCTCAATATCACCAACTCTCCCCCAAATCTCTACCACTGGAATTTCTGAGAAATGTGGAAAAAAAACCAAAGCCTTACATGGATAAACCACCCTAGTCAGCTTTCAGTTATATACAACCCAAATGTAATCTATCTGGCGGTTGTTATTATGATAATACTACTTAAGTATTAAGATACTAAAGTTCAGAGAAGAAACTCAGTCAAGTTTGTAAAGCCAGAACAGGGCACAGCTGGCATTCAACACTTGTATCCATGCCCTGCCACCTGATTTTAAAACACACGAACCTTTTGCAATCCCATGATACCTCTCAATGAGGTAACCAGAGTTGTTTCTCAGCATTGGGAAGTCAGGTCGGATGGGCATTTTCCCCTTCTGGGGTCTGTCATTCTTCTCTCCAGTACTGAGCCATCCTGTTCTTCTGCCAGTCAGAGCCTAGGCTGCTGGTAATGAGCACATTGTCCCTCCCTTTCCAGTCTTCCTGGAAATAGACCAGTGGCTGTTGCTGAAAATCTCTTTTCCCCTCAAATGCTTCCTCTATGCTCATTCTACCACATCATGTATATTCTACCAGTGGAGTATACCAATAACACCCCTATTAAAATAAATCTATATCTTGCCTCCTGGTTTCCCAGTGGTTGCAAAAAACCCTAGTCTCAAAGGATTTAATTAAGACTAAGAAGCACAATCTTTCACACTTTAACATCTCTGAAATCTGGATGTTGGTTACAATCAGTGTATCTTATAATCATCGTTGGTCATTTTTCTCTTGCTTTAACATCTCTGAAATAATAATACATCTTATAGGCACTGGAATTTTCATTTTATTGAAATATGGTGCTTGAAAATAAAAGGGTTCCATGGCCAAATAAATTTGGAAAACTTATTTGTAATGGAATATACTGAATTAAGCAAAAGTGTTTAACACAGAAAGAGAGAGAGAGAGAGAGAGAGAGAGAGAGAGAGAGAGAGAGAGAATGTGAGAGAGAAACATCAATCAGTTGCCTCCCTTATGTGCCCCAACTAAAGATTGAACCTGCAACCCAGGTATGTGCCCTGACAGGGAATCGAATGGGCAACCTTTCAGTGCACAGGACGACTCTCAACCAACTGAGGCATGCCGCCTGGGCTGAAACACGAATTTTAAAACACTACATGAGGCTGTTATATTCTGGATTATTTGATCAGATTTGCCAACCAACACTCCTCTATAAGAGAATTCTGAGAAAGTTGATCACAAAATATGAAAACTGTGAAACTGGTAACTTTGAAGCATGGCCTTTTGGTGGGAGGATCAAAGACTGCATTGCATCAACATTTCCCCGAATATGTCACTGGAAAACAGAGCAGATACCTTCAGGAGAAAATATTGGAAAGTGGAAGGGGCAAGAATGCTAAATTTTCTACTTGACTCTTTATATTGGCAGTCAAGCTGCCTTGCCTTCCTCGTGCAGGCCACAGGGACAGAGTATGGCTAGAGTCACACTCCCTAATGCCTACGGACTGTGGGACTGTGTCTGATCCCCAGAACCTAAGACAACATCACTGATCTCAGAGGTACAAATAATGCTGACATGGCCCTTGAAATGCTGAAGAGGGAAAACCCAAGACTTTAGATAATTCTTGGTATTTTTAAAATTTCTCAAGTGATACCAATATGCAGATAAAATTGAGGACCATAATTTGAAGAAACTGACTTGATTAAGCAGTGTTTTCAACTCTGACAGCTTGGTGAGAGATGTATTTAACTGCTGCAAGTAATTTAAGCACTAGACGTGGTGGAAATAAAAAATAAGAGATGGAAGCGGAAGTAGTTTAGAGACAGAATCCCCAGGGAGGGGTTTAAATGAACTCAGACTGGGAGGTTGGAAGATGTACCACTGAAAATACAGGGCAGTGGCAGGAGGCATGGGCGAGGTCCTCGGTTTTGGAGGAAAGGTAATTGCTTGATTTCACACATTGAGCTATAGTTTTGAGAAGGATGTACAAGTGGAAATGTCCAGAAGGCAGGAGGAGATGATAATTGGGTCTTCAAGATCAGAGTTTTAAATTTTGAAGTCATTTGTACTCACCCAAGTGATGTTTGAAACCTTAGATATTTAAAATTAGTCTTTCTCACAATGTGATACTGTTGAGATACATTTATAACTGTTGGGAGTCAATGTGAAAGACTTGAAATTCAAGTTCTACCTCTGCCACTCACCAGCTCTGTGACCTTGTACAAGATCCTCTGTTCCTTCTGAGCTTCAGTTTCCTTAACTTGAAAACAGGAATGATAATACCAACCTCTCTTGGAGGTTGTGAATATTAAATGAGCGTACTTGTAAAATGCCTGGCATACTGCCTGGTGTAACGCACGACCAGGAACCTTGGTAGGTCTCTCTGGGTTCCCTTGTCCCACCCCATGCAACTTCCAAGCAGGCACAATGCAAGTCCACTTTTATTCAGTGTCAAGAGTGAGTCTAGCAACACAAGCAATCAATTTACACTCATCACAATGGTATATGAAAATCAAATTTGGCAGAACAATAGAATTTTCTTCAATAATAGATATGCCATATAGATAAGGAATGAGCAAGAGATGTAATCTCTCTGTGCTGGAGTATGATCTTAGATTTCATCACTAATAACTTTTCATCAGCGAGATAGAAAGAAATCAGAGAGATCCCTTTCTTTCTTAAGATGCAGGAATACTACGCTGTGGTAAAAAAGAAGGAATTCTTACCATTTGCAACAGCATGGATGGAACTGGAAAGCATTATGCTAAGCAAAATAAGCCAGTCAGAGAAAGATAAATATCACATGATCTCACTCATTTGTGGAATATAATGAACAACATAAATTGATGAACAAAAATAGATCCAGAGACAGAGAAGCATTGATCAGCCTGTCAAACCTCAGAGGGAAAGTAGGAGAGGGAAGGGGTAAGGGGGAGAGATCAACCAAAGGACTTGTATGCATGCATATAAGCCTAACCAATGGACACAGACACCAGGGGGGTGAGGGAATGAGTGGGGGAGGGGTCAATGGGGGATAAGGACACATATGTAATACCTTAATCAATAAAGAAAAAAAAGATGCAGGGACCAGGAGCTGAATAATATCATCCAAAAGGTGGCTTATTGATGACTCAGCCCCAACCTGGGAGCATCCAGCTGATCACAACTGTGGCAGAGCTGGACTGGTGTGGAACATATCTGTCTTTACCCCACCAAGATAACTGAGAACTCCCTAATTAAGATCACAGATGACACCAAGTTGTGAGGCATCAGTAAGAAGGTAGGCATAGAAATCCAAATGTTATATAACATTAACAGACTAAAGAAATAGTTTTTACAAAGGATAAGGTTCAACAAGAACAAGTGTGGCATATTTTAAAGCAACCTATAGAGACAAAAGGAAGGATATCTCTTAACTAGTTCACTGGATAATCCACAGGCCCCACCCAGAGTCATAGCCCAGTTAGCAATGCTCAAGTATAGTCAGGGTGCTTGGGTGCCCCGACAGGTTTAGCATATAACAGAGAAGAAGACAAGAGAAGGGGGAAGAAGAGGCAAAATGAGAAAGACTAAGAGAAAGGAAGAAGAGATAGGGAAGTGTGCTGCTGGAATTGTGAAATGTGTTCAGAGTGGAAGATTCTAGTTAATTGGAATTTGAGTTCACTTATACAGTCAATAAATAATTTACTAAGCAAGTAGTGTGTGCCAGGCTAGGGATCTATCAATAAACAAAACATTTAGAACTCTGTCCTTGTAGATTCTTCCTCTGCATGACTTCTAAGTCCTAAAGGGCCTATTGGAGCCCTCAGACTTATTCACTCCTTTGGTGATGTCATCCACTACCAAGGCTTTCCATCCCATCCATCTGCTGATGACACAAACTCAGACTTCCACCCCAGGCTGGAGTGGCCACTTGTCTACTTGTCTTCTCAATGAATCGCAAGTCTGATACTCCCTCTCCCTGCCCAAATCTTTCCCATCCTCACACAGCATCGAACATGGTCAAAAGAGAGGTGTTGTCCTTGGTTCCTACCTCCCACATCCTGTTGGTTCTAATTCTCCAGAGTGAGAATTAGACCCCACAGCTGGAGCTGTCTCACATTCTAAAGATGACTGCCAACAACTGGAACCAGAGAAGACACTTCGCTCCTTCTGGCCCCATGCCCTGGCCTCCTCCTCACCCTTGACTCCCAAATATGACCTTAGCTAAACCAGCCCTACCACAATCAACCCAGCAAGAAGGATGGGGAAAGACTGTTTGGGGGTGTTTCTCGCCTTGGGAGCGAGGACGGTGGTGTTCATGAGGTGAGGTACTGCCCTCCCTGTGGGGAAAGCAAGAAGATGGATTCCAAGGTCAGGGGAGGCTCTAAGACAGAGGTCAGGAAACTTTTTGTGTGAAGGGCCAGATGGTCTATACTGTAGGGTGTGCTATCCATGCAGTCACATCACAACTGCTCAACAGCCTTGTAGCATGAAAGCTGCCATAAACAGCAATGAATTGAGAAAAATATGAATGAGCAAGGCTGTGTCTCAATAAAAATTTATTTATGGTCACTTACATTTGAATTTCATATGATTTTCATGTGTCACAAAAAGGTATTCTTTTTTTCATATTTTTCAGCCACTTACAAAGGTAAAAAAAGAAACATGCATGGCTCCCAGGCTATAGAAAAACAGAAAGTGGGGCCAAGTCTGGCACCTGGTCCATAGGTTGCCTGCCTTAATCCAAGAGAGTCACTGTCAGACACTGTGGGGGCTACCCAGAGGGCACAGTGACACCTCACTCCCCATCCTGGAGAGAGCGAAGTAGGACAAGAGCACAGTGAGGGTGCTTGTCTTCCGGAGGCTGGGGACACGTGTGAGCTTAAGGCCAGGGCCTGCTTCTGAGCCGGAGCTCCCGCAGGCAGAGCCCTTGGTGAAGCGGCCCCTGCCCCCAGAGGAACAGGACTGGTTTGTACTTGTAACCAGCTCTCAACAACACTATCCTATCTAATAAAAGAGAAAAATGGTAATTGGCGTACGACGATACCCTTTTCATTGGCTAATCAGGGCTATATGCAAATTAACTGCCAACTAAGATTGGCAGTTAACCGCTAACAAAGATGGCAGCTAATTTGCATACTGAAGGCAGGGTAGGACAGCGCAAGCCACCATCCAGGCCCCTGTGTGCCATGGGGGTGGGGGGGGGGGGAGCTTGGGCTAAGGCAAGTGGTGCTGATCACTACACCGGAGCCCTCCCCCGCCCACCGGAGACATGGGCCCACTCCCGTGTGCGATCCGCAGGCGGGCGGGGTCTGGGGCCAAGGCAAGCGGTGGCAATTGCTTGGCCCACCTATGAGAGACACTGGGGCCCACTCCATGTGCGATAGGCCGGTGGGCGGGGGCTGGGGACAAGGCAAACGGTAGCGATCGCTTTGCCGGCCTACCAGAGACTCGGGGCCCATTCCTGTGTGCGACCCGGAGGTGGGCGGGGGATCTGCGGTGGCATTGCTTGCCTTAGCATGAGCCCCACCCGCCGGGAGCCATCCAGCACAGGGCCAGGAAGGCAGGAGGCGACCCTGGAGCGCTTCATGAATCCCAATTTTCCGCGGAGGCGATGGCTGCAGGACCCAGAGCGGGAGACAGGGGAGTGGGCCAAGCGCGGCTCTGGCTCGGGCTTGATGGAGGGCACAGGCGTGCGCGGAGGAGATCTCCCCAGGGGGCAGCAACTACCCCTGCTGCCGGGGAGATCTCCTCTGCCCTGGTGCCCTCTGTCCAGCCTGAGCTGCACTCAGCCTGCTCCCCTGTCTCCTGCTCTGCGTCTTGGAGCCGCTGCCTCTGGGGAAACTCGCGATTCATGAAGCGAGGGCGGTGGGGAGGAGGAGGCACCTAAGAAGTCCCCAGCTGCTGGCGCTGGGAGCTGGGAACTTTGTGCCGGGCGCTCCCGGCCCATGGCAGAGGGGAGCTGGGACTCTGGCCACCACCATCGCTGCCCCCCAGCTGGCTACTGTTGCTGCTTTGGCTGCTGGAAGTTCCGCTGCTGCTTGGGGTCCAGGCGCAGGAGGCTGGCCAGGGGCCTGGGCCAGGTCAGCAGCCCCCGCCGCCGCCTCAGCAGCAACAGAGTGGGCAGCAATACAATGATGAGTGGGGCCTGAGCCCCGCCCGCCCGCCCGCCCGGACACTGGGCCCTCTGAGAGAGAGGGAGAGAGAGAGAGAGAGAGAGAGAGAGAGAGAGAGAGAGAGAGAGAGAGAGAGAGAGAATGAGAATTTGGCACCCCGCATCCCTCCCTGATCAACCACTGTGATTCAGGCCAGCGAGGGCTGCCTTCAGGCTGCAGCTCCAGGTCCCTCATCCCCACCCCAGGCCCGAGAGCACAGTGCTGGGCAGAGCACCCAGTGGTTCAGGAATGCAGCACAGTGAGGGGCCGGCACCAGGTGTGTGTGTGGGGGTTGTGTTTACACCACCAAGTTCCCCACTTCTGCCCTGGCCCACATCTCTCCTCCTTCCCCTCAGAGGCCCAGCTCCTGCCTACATGCTTGCTGGGCAGGCCCAACTGCACCGGAGAGTGAGCTATGGCAATCAGGATGGCCACTTCCTGGGATGGGATGGCCAGACCACGGGGATTCATGGGGGCGATGAGGCCCATGGGGCATGCACAGCCCTCCGGCCCTGGGGGTGGCCGGCCAAGCCGAGTCTGGCTACAGTGGGGCCAGAGGGAGCCCGAGGCCACCCCAACCCCCACAGGTCCTGGGCAGACGGTGGCTCAGTTGGGAGTGGTATCTCCATGCATGGTGCCCAGGGGCGGCTGTGAGCTGCTGCAACCCCACCCCATGCTTCAGGGATGGGGAGAAGGCTCGCAGCCACCAGCACCCTAGGCTGCACCGCCTGGCCTGTGCCTCAGCCTGCCAAGTTGGCAGGGTCCACAGCAGGTGAGCTGTTCCCTTCCCCCAGTGGTAGAACAGGGAGGAGAGCACTGGGTGCAGGGAGGGGACCTCAGCTGGTATCCTCCTGGTGTGGGTCCTGGCAGGGGCTGGTGCAGAAGTACCAGGGCACAGTTGCTTCGGTGTCTCGGTGAAGTTTGCAACTGACCCCAGGAGGAAACCCGAGAGGGGAAAGGCTGGGAGGCATGAATTGCCAGCACTTTAGCCACTTGAAAACAGCTCCACTTGGAATGTGAGGTGGTTGCTGTTAGGTCGGAGAGAGCCCAGGATCAGATACATGCAGACATGTGATGAGACAATGGACTTCCCCTGGGATTTCTCACAGATCAACGCGCCAGACACAGATACCAGCTTCTTCTCCCTGAATCCACATACCCCCACACAGATAGGGACTTCTTCTGAATACCCCCGCCCATCCCCTGTGGCAGAGAATTCCTCAGCTCATGTCCCCGCCCCTCACCCAACTGCAGTATAAAAAAGCACCCCCCTCCCTGTTGGCGTGAATCCACGTGCCCTGTCCTGGGGGTACGTGGGTCTCCCGGGGACGCAGAATAAACCTTTTCCTTTCCTTTCTTTTCTGATTCACTGGACTCTATTTCTTGCGCCGCCTCCTGAGCCACCTAACCTAACAGTTGCATGTTCAGCTGAGAAGTGAGGGGGCTGAACTCCACCGTCGCTGGGCTCCTGTCAGTCCAAGGCCCAAGCGTCCACCACGACAAGGGGAGAACCAAGCGAGGGGCCCGGAGGAAGGGAGGACAATTGAAGAAAACCATGTCTAGACTTTCCCCAGCCCCCTCCTTCTTTCTGCTGCCTACAAGAGCCCCAGGCCCGGCCACAGTTCTGTGTCCACCTTTTAGTCCCCTATTCTCCAACCGCAGAGGAAAGAAATAAGGAAGGAGTCTGTGCTGCCTTCAGAAAGTATCTATATACCTGATCGGCCAGTTGCCTTCCACAGAGGGAGGCCAGACTGCGGCTTAGGCCCGCTCCCCACCGGGACATCAGTAGGACATCCTGTGAGGGCTCCCAGACTGTTAGAGGGGGCAGGCTGGGCTGAGGGATGCCCCCCGAGTGCACAAACTTTTGTGCACCGGGCCACTAGTATTTCTATAAAACTGTGCCTCCTGAACTCCGGCTCTCTCTGTAGTAATTTAAACTGTAGCAACAGGGTTACGGCGAATTGGTGGGGAGGGGGCCTTTGCACGTGGTTTTCTTGGGGTGTTCATTTAAAAATTTCCATTATTGTTGGTATAAAGTTTTAAAAAGAGGTTACTCAGATGAAAGACAATTAAGCACTGATAACAAGGGAGACTGCCGCATGTCTACCCTGGGATCTTTAAAACTATGATCCACACCATCTGGTTTGAAGGTTTGAAGGAGTGCCCTGCCTGCCTCAAGAGCCTCGGTGGGTTTCCTGGCTCCATAATTCCAGGGAACAAAAGGAGACAGATGCCACAGGGATGCCTGGTTCTTCTTTCCTTTCCTCCTGTAACAGAGAGAGTAGAGATTAACTCCCCAAATCCCCATGTAATACTGACTTCGCAACCAAAGAAGCATCCTTTGAAATGGCATCTGCCTGGATAAGGGACCACCAAACCTGCACACTCATGCTGCAACAATGCCAGTTGTTTGAGCTGTTGTCACTACTAAAGGGTTTTTAAAGAGAAAAAAGGAAAAAACTTCTCAATAGGACAAGGAATTTGATGGAAAAGACTTGGGATAAACAAGGTGGTGATTTTTTTTTCCCTATAAAAGGGGTGGGTATAGTTGATAAATTGTCCTGGGCTTCTGGCTGTGGTCAAAGAGACACCTGCGGACTTATGCAGGTCACAGCTTTCTCTGCCTTGGGTGGCTGTTGGGTGTCTCTGCTGAGTATCTCAGGCCACTTTCTCTTCACCCTCTGTGTTTTTCCTGGCACAAGGGATTCTACAAATCCTAATGTAATGGCAAATTGTGTTAACGTCATAGAGCAAATTTCAGTGTGGCTTGCTCTTCCAGGCTGATTTGAAACTACTGCTTAAAAAGAGCAATAACTTTCGTCTTCCAAATTAGATTGTATAACTGATTTTTACAAATAACACAGTGATAGATCTTATGGAAGATTCTCTGGATTCTGAAATTTTTTTCTGGCCATCATCTTTTCATGACCAATTTTTCTCCTGTGGTGCCCAGTGGAAGTGAGCGGTTTTGTGACGCTCTTAAGGTGCACAGAGAAATTGCCTAACAGAGTGGCAGTAGAGGTGCTGCGAGGCCTGCTCAGTAACTGGCCAGCTGAGAAAGGAGTCTTCATTCCCTCACTCCCTTCTGTCCTGGCAGAACGTGTGCTTTACATTTGCCAGAAATAGACTGGCAAATATCTTAGCTTCCCTGGATTTCCTTCTCTCTAGTGTAGTACTGATAATGAAGAAAAGATGACAGAAAAATAGCAGCGTCACTTTTCAGTCATCAGCATGCAGGAGCACTTACTGCACTCCTGGCTCCACGCATTCCTGCCCCCTTCCCCCAACACAGTTCAAGTAGGCTTTATTCATCCAGGTTTGCAGCTCTGTAAACTAAGCTGCAGGAAGTGAAGTCCCTTGTCTGGGCTCAGACTTCTGGGATGAAGTGGAGCTTGGCCCCAAGCCCAGGCCTCTTGGCCTCCAGCGCCTCACTCACTCTCTCCAACATTCAGCCAGGCCACCCTAAGTAACAGGCCAACCAAGAATTTTCCATGACCCTCCCTCTAGCACATCCACTTGCCTCTTTATACAAACCTCTTCACGCTCTTTCAAAATTCTTACTCTTTATTGTAATGGCACAATGACCTTTAAGAAAAATTTCAAACATAGGTGTCAATCTCTTTCACGTTTTCAGTTTCTACTTCCTTTCAGTCTTCATCTATGTGGATTTAACCAGCATATTATTTTAAGCTAAAAATTGTATATCCTTCTTTTTGTACTTAACATTATATCATGAACATATTCAGATGTTTCTACATAATCTTTATAATTACTAATTTAACAATTGAATAAAATTCCATCAAATTTATATAACCCAATTTTTTAAATCATTTCCCATATGTTGAATTGTTTTTAACATTTCCCTAATATGAAAAATGTTACAATAAACTTTTTTCATGTATACTAGTATGTGTTTTCCCTTCACTGAGATTTTTCTTTTGTGTTTTCCCTTCACTGAGATTTTTCTTTAGGCTAAGTTCCCAAAAGTATAATTACAGAACCAAAGTTTGAATATATGTATTTTTATGAGAGAGAGAGAGAGAGAGAGAGAGAGAGAGAGAGAGAGAGAGAGAACATCAATAGGTTGCTTTCCGCACATACCCCAACCGGGATGGAACCTGAAACTTGGGTGTGTACCGAATTTGTGCCTGACCTTGAATGGAACCCACAGCCTACTGGTATATGAGGTGACGCTCCAACCAATGGAGCCACACCAGCCAGGGTATGAATATGTTATGTCTGACCATCTTTGTTACATCCTGAACACATACATATAATTTCAACATTTTTCTTCTCATCTTCTGAGTATAACTGGGGTGAGACCAATTCAATTAATCTCTTCAATTCCCTTACATCTGAGTGAGCATTGGGTTAGAGTGACTTCTTCAAAAGTCCTTGTGTTTCCCATTTAAATACCAAATCAGAAAGAGAAAGGATTACTACTCAGTGCTAGCAAGAGTATGAAGAAATAGACAAACTAATAAATGTCACAGCATATAAACTGGTAGGACCTCTCTGGAAGGCAATTTGTAGGAGAAGCTCAAAATATATATGTTCTTGACTCAATTCGACTAAAGGAGGAAAGTCAATGATAGGTACAAAGATTTAGCTACAAGCATATTCTTCATAGCATTTTTATAATAGCAAAAACAAAAATAAACTTATATCCAAAAAAAAGGAATTGGCTTAGAAATTATGGCATATTTTAATGGGATACTGTGCAACCTTTTAAAATTATAATTATAGGTAATATAACATATTGACATAAATAGGCTCACAATATATTTAACAAAGAAACAAGTCGAGTTTGATGGGTAGCGGGAGGGGAGAGCGGAGGCCAGAGAGCCCTGAGCAGCCCCACAGCCCAGAGGAGCCTCAGCTGCCACAGCGCCCACAACCATGAGCAGCTGAGACCCAGCAGCCGCTGCAGCCCCCTCCTCAGCGCTGCCCACACCACGCCAGGCACCACAGGCAACGGTGGCACAGGGAGCAGCGGCTAGGCGGCCTCACATTGGCCGCACCTGCCTGCGGGGACAAGAAGGTCATCTCAAGGAAGGTTTGGGGAACAGTAAAATGGTTCAGTGTAAGAAAGGGATATGGTTCCATCAACAGGAATGACACCAAAGAAGATGTATTTGCGCAGCAGACTGCCATAAAGATTGACCCCAGGAGGTCCCTTCGCAGTGTGGGAGATGGAGAGACTGGAGTTTGATGTTGTGGAAGGAGAAAAGGGTGCGGAGGTGGCAAATGTTACCGGCCCTGGCGGAGTTCCAGTACAAGGCAGTGACTGCGCAGCAAACCATAACCATTATGGACGCTCTCGACGTCGCAGGGGGAAAAGAATGAGGGATCCCAGAGTGATCCAGAAGGCCAAGCCCACAGCGCCGGCCCTATCGCAGGTGACGGTTCCCACCTAACTACATGCGGAGACCTATGGGCGTGGACCACAGTACCCCAACCCTCCTACGCAGGGAGAAGTGATGGAGGTGCTGACAACCAGGGTGCAGGAGAACAGGCAGACCACTGAGACAGAATATATATGGGGCTACAGACCACGATTCCGCAGGGGCCCTCCTCGCCAAAGACAGCGTAGAGAGGACGGCAGTGAAGAAGATAAGGAAAATCAAGGAGATGAGACCCAAGATCAGCAGCCGCCTCAACGTTTGGTACCGCCGCAATTTCAACTACCGACGCAGACGCCCAGAAAACCCTAAACCACAAGATGGCAAAGACACAAAAGCCAACCCACCAGCTGAGAATTCGTCCGCTCCCGAGGCTGAGCATGGCAGGGCTGAGAAAAAAATGCCGGCTTACCATCTCTACCATCATCCGGTTTAGTCATCTAACAAGAAATATGAAATTCCAGCAATAAAAAAATGAACAAAAGATTGAGCTGAAGACCTTAAGTGCTGGCTTTTTGCCCGTTGATCAGATAACTAGAACTACCTGCATTATGTATGCAGCATGGGGTTTTATTATTTTTATCTAAAGATGTCTCTTTTTGGTAATGACAAACGTGTTTTAAGGGGGGAAAAAAAAGCCTGGTTTTTTCTCAATACACCTTTAAAGGTTTTTAAATTGTTTCAGATATGGTCAAGTTGAGATTTTTAAGAACCTTATTTTTAATTTGTAATGAAAGTATACAACTTAATTTTTTCAAAAAAAGTCAACAAAGTGCAAGCACCTGTTAATAAAGGTCTTAAATAATGTCTTTGTGTAAGAAACAAAAACAAACAAAAAAAGAAACAAGTCACAAAATAGCACTTATTATATTACCTACTTTTGAAAAATAGATAGAGCTCTGACTGGGCTCAGTGGATAGAGCGTTGGCCTGCGGACTTAAGGGTTCCAGGTTTGATTCTGGTCAAGGGCATGTACCTTGGTTGCGGGCACATCCCCAGTGGGGAGCGTGCGGGAGGCAGCTGATCGATATTTCTCTCTCATTGATGTTTCTGACTCCCTGTCCCTCTCCCTTCCTCTCTGTGAAAAATCAATAAAATATATATTTTTTAAAAGGATGAAAAATAGATTGAAATAGTTATGGAGACACTCCACTTGTTAACAATATTTCTATGTAGGTAGTAGAATTATGGGTGTTTAATGCTTTGCCTTTTAATTTTTTCATACCACAGACATCATTGCTTTTATAATAAGTAAAACACAAAGTTGGTGTTTTTGTTTTTGTTTTTTCCTTTTTTAGACCAGTTTCTAAAGCAGGTACACAAAATAGTTTTCTAACACTCCATCCAGCTTGGACAGGAACAAACAGAACTGTCCGCACCCTCTTCTAGATTCTATGTGTACTTATCACCTTTATATCCAATAACAAGTGTACAGCAAATGAAGTGACAATGTCCCTGTCCTAATCAGGAAACTGGACATCCCTTCCTGAAGAAATAATGAGGGGGAGAGTAAGGCTGGCAGCAATAGAGATGATCTTCTCTCAATGCATCAGTTATTGAGTGCTGCGTAACAAACATCCCTTGGGCTTACTAGCTTAAAACATTAAACATTCATGATCACTCACAGTTTCTGTGGGTCAGAAATCTTGGAGTAAGTTCACTGGGTGGCTCTGGCTCAGGTCTCTCATGAGACTGCAGTCAAGCAGTCATCTGGAGGCTGGACGAAGGCAGAAAAATCCATCCCCAGGTGCACTCACATCATTGTTAGTGGCCTCACTCAACTATTGGCTAGAGGCTTCAGTATCTTGTCTCATGAGCCTCTTCGTCAACTGTCTAAGAATCCTTGCAACATGACAGCTGGATTCCTGAATGAGTGATTCAAGAGAAAGGGAAAGATAAAGCACCTAACCTGAAAACCAGTGTCTTTTTTATTTTTACTTTCAATAATATAAATAAAGAGCTTACCAATGACATTCAATTAAAGGTACCAAGTCCTGTACAATGAACTTCCATTTCATTATGCTTTGCTTTACTAGAAACTTTTTCAGGTTTTCTTGTCATCCTTTTGTCACCACAGTTTAAAAGTTAATAGTTAGAAAATATGAATGGAGATAAATTAGCATTGTGTTAACAATATATGAGTAATATGTCAATTACATCTGAATAAAACTGCAGGAAAAAACATCCCAATATGTGAAGAAAGGTAGTTGTAGATGCTGTAGAGCAGCAAGTTAAAAATAAGTTTTTTTAAAAAAATATACTAAGATGACAATTAAATAATTAAAAAGGCATTAACTCAAAGGTATACTAGGGCCAACTTATACTGGCTTGTGAGAAATTATTGTTAAATTTTAGGAACTGTTCAAGTCAGCTGTTAAATATAGTTATTTCAAAAACTAAATTGCATAAGCTTACAATTATAAAAATTATTTTACAAAGCTAATCAATTATTAAAACTTGTCACTTCATAATATTCTTTTTATAAACATCTGTAGACATTTTATTTTTAAAATATTTTTATTGATTTCAGAGAGGAAGGGAGAGTGAGAGATAGAAACATCAATGATGAGAGACAATCACTGATTGGCTGCCTCCTGCACTCCCCCCACTGGGGACTGAGGCTGCAACCCAGACATGTGCCCTTAACCAGAATCAAATCCAGGACCCTTTGGTCCACAGGCTGACGCTCTACCACTGAGCCAAACCAGCTGGGGCCATAATATTGTTTTGAGGTTACTTATGTCTAATGCTTATGTCTATCTGTGGGTGGAAATATTATGTGATGATGTGTTTCTCATTTGTATGTTCAGTGATGTCCTTCTGGTAGCTTGAAATTAGCCACAGTAGGAATTTTTGCACCACAGAAACTGGATGCCATAAATCAGGTCCCACTCCTTCCTACAAAATCTGGTTGTCAAACATTTATCAGCACACCACAGTCTGGAACTATAAGGACAAAAAGAAAACAAAGACAATATCAGACCAAAAAAAAATATCAACGATATTCTGGAAACTACAAAAGCAGATGAATGGGAGATAATTAATTTAACAGAGAAGATAAAGCTAAAATGTGAGCCCATAGGAAGGGAAGAGGGAAGGCTGTAAGAGGCAAACCAGCCACACCACAGAACCTTAGAAACAAACAGAAATTTGTTCTTCTGTGCAGAGCATGGATGCAGGTGTGCTGAAAACAAGTGTATTGAATATTTGTGCCAGGAACAATGAAACTCTCACTGTTCTTTCTACATCTGCGCAGCCAGGCCGCTGCTCCTGCCCAGCCCTAGGAGAAAAAGTCAAATCAAAGGTGATCTGAACAATTGAAAGCTGGTATGTGACAAGCTGCCAATACAGGATTAAATGACAGTCTACAGTTTGGACTGAGACATTGTTTCCTTCACCCTCTTGGCTCCCAGAATGCCAGCAGTGAGGTTTAAGATGAAATAATTTCATCTCTAGATAAGCTGACTGGTCCAAGAGAAAAGACATACAGATACTGCCTTAAGCAGCATCCCCCAATGTAACATCTAGATCCCTGCAGAATTACCAACAGGGAACTGATCAACAAGTGTGCTACACACACATCACTCTAGAGCAGCCGTGGGCAAATTACGGCCCGCGGGCCGGATCTGGCCCGTTTGAAATGAATAAAACTAAAAAAAAAAGACCGTATCCTTTTATGTAATGATGTTTACTTTGAATTTATATTAGTTCACACAAACACTCCATCCATGCTTTTGTTCCAGCCCTCCGGTCCAGTTTAAGAACCCATTGTGGCCCTCGAGTCAAAAAGTTTGCCCACCCCTGCAGTCTGGAGCCAGCTGTTAATCACCAGACATTGGAGGGAAGCCTCTAACATAAAAAGAAAGTATTCCCAAAGTTAAGTTCTTGATCCAGAAAAACTTTCACGTGCAAGAGCAGAAAAAAGACGTTTACAAGATCTCCAAACATTGACCTGCTATGAGCCCTTTCTCAGAAAGCTACTGGAGGGTGTTCTCCAACAAAACCAGGAATTAGCCCTGGCTGGTATGGCTCAGTTGTTGGGCATCCTCCCATGCACTGAAGGATTTCCAGTTTGATTCCTGTCAGGGCACATGCCCAGGTTGCAGGCTCGATCCCCAGTAGAAGGCAGCCATCAATGTTTAGCACATAGATGTTTCTTTCTCTCTCCATCCTTCTTCCTTTCTCTCTAAAAAAATCATTACAAAATCAAAACAGGAATTAACCTAGGAAAAAAGATAGCAGCTCCAACACAGGGGAATCCAGCACAGGAGAGAAGGGATGAGAATTCCCAGGGGATGCTGAAAGGAAGCTGAGATGGTGACTGCAGTGGGCCATGGACAAACCAGCCCCAAGGTCCAGCAAGAAGAAAGCTCCTGGAGGACATCCCCATAAGGAGGAACGCAACTGCGAGAGTGCCAATGTGTTCCTCACACTGAGGAGAACTTGGGAAAATTACTCACAAATACCAAAAAAACTACACAATGAAATAGGCAAGGAAATTATTAACTCTGGGAAAGGGGATGTACAAGAGCAGAAATGTAATTATAGTACATTGTGAGCAATACTTACATAGTCAAAATATTGCACATACTGATCTGATCAGGGATTCAATCAGAAATCATGATGTCTAAAAGTTTTCAAGTCTGCTCTCTCCATGAGAGATTTATAGTGAATGAGAATATACATATAACACATTAATGAATTTCACTGGTCACAGCAGTTGCCTTCTTGCCTCAGTGGAAGTCATTTTTCAGACATGGTGACTTCTTGAGGCCCCATAAGTAATTCCCAAGATTTAAGAGGTGGACAGTAGTGCTCAGGGTCAGAAGGTAGAGGCCAGAGGGCCGAATTGGCAGGAGAATGGGTTTGTGGTCCACCATCTGAGGTGGTGGTGGAGAGAGGGAGAGAAATATCAATTTGTTGCTCCACTCATCCATGCACTTATTGGTTGCCTCTTGCATGTGCCCTGACCAGAGGCTGAATCTGTAATGCTGGTGCACCCAGACCATACTCCAACCAGCTGAGCTAGCCAGCCAGGGCCTCCAGAGAATGTTATAAGCACTGTATACCCATTACCCCAAATTGACTATTGACATCATGATTTATTTGCTTCCTCATTTTTAAAAAAGATAAAGTAATGCAGATAAAAGTTGAACTTATCTGTCTTCTACTCTCATACCCATTACTCTTTCAGCCTCCCCCAAAGCAACTACTATAATTAGCTGTGTATTCTCTAAGTCCATTTAAAAAATGTGTATTCACAAACTAAAAGTATTGAATAATTTCATTTTGTTTTTCAAATGAACATAAGTGGCTTTATGCTTTTCGGGAGGTTGGGGGATGAAGCCCCATTGTTTCTGCTGTGTCTCGCCAAAAGATATGTTGAAGTCCGAACTGCTGGTTCTTGTGAGTGTGACCTCTGCAGATGTAATTAAGATAAGGAGCAGATAAGCATCCCCCACCTATACAAAGACCAAAACTATCTTCCAAACTGAACTCAAAATTATGCAAACTTGGCTTTATGATGACTAGATTTACAGAACTAGTCTGTTAAGAAACTGAGTGGGGTAGGTTGGAAAATGGCAGCAGAATAGGTAGATTTTTCTCTCACCTCCTCCTATAATCTAACTGGAACTGAAATCATTGGGGAATACTCAAAATGAAAAACCTTTAAGGAGGACACTTTTAAACAAGGAAAGGCAAAAATCATCTGAAGATTGCACCTGTACAACAGCTTACACATCATTGTCAGGGTTGAGCCTCACAGTTGGCCAGCCTGAGGAGATCCCACCCACAAACAGGACAACAAAAATAGACCAAATTAAGCAAATGAGCCCAAATAACCCAACGAAAGGTCATCCCTAGAGCATCCAGCTCAGGAGTTACAGGAGACCATACCACTGGGTAAATAGGACATTTACTACAAAAGGCCACCCCACAAACACTGAGAGGCATAGCAGGTATATCTAATACACAGAAACAAACACAAAGAGACAATTAAAATGGGGAGACAAAGAAACAACCCCCCAAAAGAAAAAGAGGAATCTCCAGAAAAATACCTAAATGAGATGGAGGTAAGCAATTTATCAGATAGAGGGTTCAGAGTAATGGTTATAAAGACACTAAAGGAGCTATAAACCTGGCAAACATATATGCTTCTAACATAGGAGCACCTAAATATACAAAGACCTTAATGAGAACTATAAGGAAGTTAGTGGGAACTGCACCAGCATGAAAATCAACTGAGAAGCCATGAATAAGGACCAGTCTGAAACGAAGAATACTAAATCTGACATCAGGAATACACTGGAAGGAATTAAAAGCAGGCTTGATGAAGCAGAGGATAGAACCAGCAATTTGGAAGACGAAGTAGGAAAAATAACTCAAGTAAAGCACCAAAAAGAAAAAATTAAAAAGCATAAGTTTAATTAAACTATGGGACAAGATGAAATGTAAAAACTTCTGCATCACAGGGATACAAGAGGAAGAAGAAAGTGAGTAAGGGATAGAGAACCTGTTTGAAAAAATAATGACAGAAAACTTGCCTAATTTGGTGAAGGAAAAAGTCACACAAGTTCAGGAAGCACAGAGAGTGCCTATCAAGATTAATACAAAGAGACCAACATCAAGACATATCATGATTAAAATGGCAAACATAAAAGACAAAGAGAGAATCTTAAGGGCAGCAAGAGAGAAACAGTCAGTTACATACAAGAGAGCTCCCATAAGACTGTCAGCTGATTTCTCAACAAAGAAACTACAGGCCAAAAGGGAACAGCATCAAGTATTCAAAGTAATGACAAAAAAGGATCTGAAACCAAGACTATTCTATCCAGCAAGAATATCATTCAAAATTGAAAGCAAAACAAAAAGCTTCCTAGACAAAAAAAGGCTCAAGGAGTTCATTACCACCAAACCAGCATTGCAAGAAATGCTAAAGGAACTGTGTAAGAAGAAGAAATGTATATAGAGAGGAACATAAGCATAAAGACTTAAAATGGCAATAAATAAGTATCTATTAATAATTATTTTAAATATGAATGGACTAAATGCTCTAATCAAAAGACATAGGGTAGCTGAATGAATAAGAAAACATGACCCATATACATGCTGTCTACAAGAGACCCACCTCAGAAAAAAAAAGACTCATACAGGTTGAAATTGAAGAAATTTGAAAAAATTTTCCAGCAAATGGAAACAAAAAAAAGCAGATCACCTGACAAAATTGTCTTCAAAACAAAGGCCATAAAAGAGAAAGAGAGGGTCACTACATAATACTAAAGGGATTATTCCAATAAAATGATATAATCCTGGTAAACATATATGCACAAAATATAGAAGCACTTACATATACATTTTTAAAAAAAAAAACCTCCTGAATTACTTGAAGGGAGAGCTTCACAGCAATACTTTCAGTGTAGGGGAGTTTAGCACCCCACTGACATCACTGGATTGAACTTCCAGACAAAAAATCAACAAGGAAACAGCAACCTTAACAACATACTAGATCAAATGGATTTAATTGATATTTATAGAACATTTCATCCCAAAGCTGACGAATATACATTCTTCTCACGTTCACATGGAACATTCTCAAAGACAGACTACATGTTAGGACACAGAGAAAGTCTCTACAAATTCCAGAAGATTGAAATCATATCCAGCATCTTCTCAGATCATAATGGCATGACATTAGAAATCAACTGCACAGAAACCAAGATGGCGGCATAGGTAAACACCGGAGTTTGCTGCCTCGAACAACCACTTCAAAAATACAACTAAAAGATGGAACAGACATCATCCAGAACCACAGGAAGGCTGGCTGAGTGGAAATTCTACAACTAGAAGGAAAGAGAAAAGCATACCGAGACTCAGAGGAGGCACAGTGAGGAAGTAAAATACTAAGGTACAGAGGCGCACACAGAGCTGGCTGGCGGCTGAGGGCGCAGTTGTTGTTTTCAATTGGGAGGGAGTCTCAGGCTCTGAGCTCCAGTTCTGGGCGAGTCTCAGGGGACCCAGACTCATACGGGAGAAGCGGGGCTGTCTGGCATCAGTCAGAACTCGAGGGCAGCTTTCTCTCGGAGGTCCTTGCAGCAGGGACACTGAGAAGCAGGGCCTCTGAGAGAAGCCATAACTGCTAGCCCTGCCCTGTTGATCCCGTGGGACCCGCCCCGCCCAAGCCCTGCAGGGAGGCTTTTGCTGGATAGCCTAAGGCAGAGGCTAGATTAGCACCTCCCTAGAGATCCAGGAGCCAGTGTACCCAGAGGTCAGAGTGGGACCATCCAGTTTGCAGCTCCATGGAACCATAAAGTACACACTCAGGGGGCAGACTCAGTGATCACCAAAGCCCCATTGAAGCAAATCTTGCCCCGGAGGGGTGTCTCCAGCACAGAAGTTCTCCCACTGCAGACACAGCTGATTCTCATAGCCAATTGGCCTGGAGGTCAATTCCTCTCAGTGATACCTACAACAATCAAGGCTTAAATACAACAAGACTGTGCACAAAGCCCACAAAGGGGTGCACCAAGAGTGTCCTCCTCAGGTAATTGGGGAGGCTGAACCACTGAGCCCTAGAGGACACTTAGCACAGAAAACCACTTTATCAACACAGGGAAGCATAAACAATGCGGAGACAAAGAAAAAGGACACAAATGACAGAAATGGAGGAAAGCAAACTACTGGATATAGAGTTCAAAACCACACTTTTAAGGTTTTTCAAGAATTTTCTAGCAACTGCCGATAAACTTAATGAGACCTACAAGAAATCTAATGAGACCCTCGAGGTTGTGATAAAGGACCAACTAGAAATTAAGCATACACTGACTGAAATAAAGAATATTATACAGACTCCCAGAAGCAGACTAGAGGATCCCAAGAATAAAGTCAACGATTTGAAATACGAAGAAGCAAAAAACACCCAACCGGAAAAGCAAAATGAAAAAAGAATCCAAAAATACGAAGTTAGTGTAAGGAGCCTCAAGCGTACCAACATCCGAATTATGGGGGTGCCAGAAGAAGAGAGAGAGAGCAAGATATTGAAAACCTATTTGAAGAAATAATGACAGAAAACTTCCCCTACCCAGTGAAAGAAATAGACTTACAAGTCCAAGAAGCGCAGAGAACCGCAAACAAAAGGAATCCAAAGAGGACCACACCAAGACACATCATAATTAAAATGCCAAGAGCAAAAGACAAAGAGAGAATCTTAAAAGCAGCAAGAGAAAGAAACTCAGTTACCTACAAGGGAATACCCATACGACTGTCAGCTGATTTCTCAACAGAAACTTTGCAGGCCAGAAGGGAGTGGCAAGAAATATTCAAAGTGATGAATACCAAGAACCTACAACCAAGATTACTTTATCCAGCAAAGCTATCATTCAGAATTGAAGGTCAGATAAAGAGCTTCACAGATAAGGAAAAGCTAAAGGAGTTCATCACCACCAAACCAGTATTATTTGAAATGCTGAAAGGTATCCTTTAAGAAGAGGAAGAAGAAGAAAAAGGTAAAGATACAAATTATGAACAACAAATACACATCTATCAACAAGTGAATCTGAAAATCAAGTGAATAATCTGATGAACAGAATGAACTGGTGATTATAATAGAATCATGGGCATAGAAAGGGAGTGGACTGACTATTCTTGTGGGGAAAGGGGTGAGGGGGATGCGGGAAGAGACTGGACAAAAATCGTGCACCTATGGATGAGGACAGTGGGTGGGGTGTGAGGGAGGAGGGTGGGGTGGGAACTGGGTGGAGGGGAGTTATGGGGGCAAAAAAGAGGAACAACTGTAATAATCTGAACAGTAAAGATTTAATTAATCATACAAAATATATATATATATATTTAAATAAATACCTGATTTAAAAACATACACACACACACACACACACACACACACACAAAGAAGTCAACTGCAATAAAAGAACTCAAAAACATTGAAACGTGGAGGCTAAATACTATGCTATTAAACAATGAATGGATTACCAATGAGATCAAGGAAGAAATCAAAACCTTCCTGGAAACAAATAAAAACGAATACACAACAACCCTAAATCTATGACACACAATGAAAACTGTCCTGAAAGGGAAGTTCACAGTATTAAAGGCCTATCTCAAGAAACAAGAAAAAGCTCAAATAAATTATCTAATCCTACAACTAAAAGAATTAGAATGAGAACAACAAGAAAAGTCCAGAGGAAGTAAAAGGAAGGAAACAATAAAGATCAGAGCAGAATTAAATGACATAGAGACTAAAAAACAATACAAAAGATCAATAAAATCAAAAGCTGGTTCTTTGAAAAATAAACAATATTAATGAACCTATAGCTAGACACATCAAGAAACAAAGAAAGAGGACCCAAATAAATGAAATCAGAAATGAAAAAAGCAAACTAACAACTAATACCACAGAAATACAAAGGATTGTAAGAATATACTATGCACATCAATATACCAATAAACTGGACAACCTTGGTGAAATGGACAAATTCCTGGAAACATATAATTTTCCAAACCTCAATCAGGAGAAATCAGAAAACTTGAATAGACCTATAAGAAATAATGAAATTGAAACAGTAATCAAAAACTCTCAGCAAGCAAAAGTCCTGGACTGAATGGATTTACAGGCGAGTTTTACCAAACATTCAAAGAAGAGCTAACACATATTCTCCTCAAACTATTCCAAAAAATTAAAGAGGGAGGAAGACTTTCAAGCTTTTTTTATGAGGCCAGCATTATCCTAATTCCAAAACCAGATGAAGACATTTCAAAGAAAGAAAAGTAAAGGCCAATATCTGATAAACATAGATGCTAAAATTCTCAACAAAATATTAGCAGATCAGATCCAGCAATACATTAAAAAGATCATACACTGTGACCAAATAGAATTTATCCCAGGGATGCAAGTCTGGTACAATATACTCAAATCAATAAATGCAATACACCATATAAACAAAATGAGGCATAAAAATCACATAATCATATCAATAGACAGAGGGAAAGCATTCAACAAAATCCAGTACCCATTTTTTATTTTAAAAACCTCTCAGCAAAGTGGTAATAGAGGTAACATACCTCAACATAATGACAAACCTACAACCAACATCATACTCAATAGGCAAAACGAAAAGCATTTCTCTTAAAAACAGGAATAATACATAATTCTTATTCAACATAGTACTGGAAGTCCTAGCCATAGCGATCAGACAAGAAGAAATAAAAGGCATCCAAATTGGAAAGGAGGAAGTAAAACTGTTATTATTCTCAGATGACATGATATTGTAAATAGAACACACTAAAGACTCCACCAGAAAACTACTAGATTTAATAAATGAATGTAGCAAAGTAGCAAGGATACAAAATTCATCTCCAGAAATTAATGGCATTTTTATATACCATTTTTATATGAACTCTCAGAAAGAGAAACTAAAAAACAGTCCCTTTTCCCATTTACCATTTCAACAACAAAAAATAAAAATAAAATACCTAGGAATAAATGAAGGAGGTAAAAGACCGGTACTCAGAAAATTATAGGATGCTGAAAAGAGAAATAGAAGATACAAACAAGTGGAAGTATATACCATGTTCATGGATTGGATGAATTAACACCATTAAAATGTCTATACTACCCAAAGCAATCTATAGATTCAATGCAATCCCTATTAAAATACCATGAGCGTATTTCACAGATCTAGAACAAATATTCCAAAACTTTACATGGAACCAAAAAAGACCCTGAATAGCCACAGCAATCTTGAGAAAGAAGAACAAAGTTGGAGGGATCCCAAAAGTCATTATAATCAAAACAGCCTGATACTGGCACAAGAACAGGTCTATAGATCAAATGGGACAGGACAGAGAACTCAGAAATCAACTGATGCCATTATGGTCAATTAATAGTTGACAAAGGAGACAAGAGCACACTAGTACAGTGGAGTAAAGAAAATCTATTCAATAAGTGGTGTTGGGAAAATTGGACAGGTACACACAAAGAAATGAAACTAGACCACCAATTTACACTAAACACAAGAATAAACTCAAAATGGATAAAAGACTTAAGTGTAAGTCATGAAACTATACAAATTATGGAAGAGAACATAGGCAGTGAAAACTCAGACATTCCACGGAGCAGAATTTTTGCCAATACATCTCCTAAGGCATGAAAAAAAAGAAAAAAAGAAATGGGACTACATCAAACTAAAAAGCTTCTGCACAGCAAAAGAAACCATCCTTAAAATGAAAAGAGAACCCACTGTATGGGAGAACATATTCTCTCTCCAGTGATACATCTGATGAGGTGTTAGTTTCCAAAATATGTAAAGAACTTATACAACACAACAAAAGGAAGATGAACGATCCAATTTAAAAATGGACAAAGGACCTGAATAGACACTTCTCCAAAGAGGACATACAGATGGCCAAGAGACATATGAAAAAATGTTCAACATCCCTAATCATCAGAGAGATCCAAATTAAAACTACAATGAGGTATCACCGCACACCTGTCAGAATGGCTACCATAAATAAATCAACAAACAGCAAGTGCTGGTGAAGATGTGAAGAAATGGGAACCCTTGAACACTGCTGGTGGGAATGCAGACTTGTGCAACCATTGTGGAAAACAGTATGGAGAATCCTCAAAAATTAAAAATGGAACTGCTCTTTGAGCCAGCAATCCACTTCTGGGAATATCCTAACTAATAAAGAGGGAATATGCTAATTTACCCTCATGCCGTCACAAAGATGGTGGCGCCCACAGCCAATAAGGAGGGAATATGCTAATTGACTGCCATGCCCTTAAAGGCAGCAGTGCCCACAGCCACAAGATGGCGGCGCCCAGTCCCCTCAGCCCTGCCAGGGTGGCAGGCACACAGCAAGGCCGGGACTGCTCCCAGGCAGACCCGGCCACCCCGCGCACCTGCCTCCAGAGTCCCCCAGTTCCCTCAGCTCCCCAGCCACCCAAGGCCAGCCCGAGGAGCAGGCAAGCCTCAGATGTCAACTGCCCAGCCACTCAGGGCCGGCCCGAGGTGCAGGTAAACTGGGCAGGCCAAGGTTTGCGCTGCCAGCAGTGGCAGCAGCAGAGGTGTGATGGGGCGCCACCTTCCCCTGATCGCCAGGTCACCTCCTACTCCTGAGGGCTCCCATACTATGAGAAAGGGCAGGCTGGGCTGAGGGACCTCCCTTCCAGTGCATTAATTTTCATGACCAGGTCTCTAGTATCCTAAGAATTCTAAAATACCAATCAGAAAGAATATATGCACCCCTATGTTCATAGCAGCATTATTTACAATAGCTAAGAACTGGAAATAGCCCAAGTACCCATCATTTGATGAGTGGATAAAAAGCTGTGGTACATTTATACCATGGAATACTATGCAGCTATAAAAGGATCTCTTACCCTTTGAGACAGCATGAATGGACCTGGAGATCATTATGCTAAGTGAAATATGCCAGTCAGAGGAAGACAAATATCACATGATCTCACTTATATGTGGGATCTAGTGAACAAAATAAACTGAAGAACAAAATGCATCTCCTCCTGATCATTTGATTTATAATGAAGCAAATAAATCATGATAGATGGGGTGGGGAGGGGGGAAATGGAGGACATCTGTAATCTTTCAACAATACAAATAAATTTAAAAATAAATAAAAATTAAAATGAGTTTAAGCAAAATTAAAGTGACATTTTTATGTATTATTTATAAATTATTCTTTCACTATTATTATTTTTTAATTTTATTTTATTGTTTAAAGCAGGGGTCCTCAAGCTACAGCCCACGGGCCAGATGTGGCCCACCGAAAACATTTATCCATCCCCCCAGGTGTTTTTGCCGCCGCTGCCTGTCCTGTTTAGCAGCCGACTCGTCCCAGGCCCGCAGTGCACATGTGTGGAATGTCTGAGGGACAGTGAACTGGCCCCCTGTTTAAAAAGTTTGAGGACCTCTGGTTTAAAGTATTACAAATGGTAGTACATATGTCTCCTTTTTTTCCCCCCACTGACCTTCCCCCAGCCTCCCCTATCCCCAGCACAAGCCCTCACTCCCTCCCTCCCCAATGTCTTGTGTCCATTGGTTATGTTTATATGCATGCATACAATTCCTTCGGTTGATCTCTTACCTCCCCCCGCAACCCTCCCCAACCTTCCCACTGTAATTTGACAGTCTGTTTGATGCTTCTCTGCCTCTGTATCTATCTTTTTGTTCATCAGGTTATAATGTTATTTATTATCCATAAATGAGTGAGATCAAGTGGTATTTTTCTTTCACTGACTGGCTTATTTCACTTAGCATAATGCTCTCCAGTTCCATCCATGCCATTGCAAATGGTATGAATTCCTTCTTTTTTATAGCAGCGTAGTATTCCATCGTGTAGATGTACCATAGTTTTCTAATTCACTCATCTGCTGATGGGCATTTAGGCTGTTTCCAAATCTTAGCTATTGTAATTTGTGCTGCTATGAACATAGGGGTGCATATATCCTTTCTGATTGGTGTTTCTTTTTTCTTAGGATATATTCCTAGAAGTGGTATTACTGGGTCAAATGGCAGTTCTGTTTTTAAATTTTTGAGGAAACACCATACTGTTTTCCACAATGGCTGCACCAGTCTGCATTCCCACCAACAGTGAAGGAGAGTTCCTTCTTCTCCTAATCCTCTCCAGCACTTGTCATTTGTTGATTTGTTGATGATAGCCATTCTGACAGGTGTGAGGTGGTTCCTCATTGTTGTTTTGAGTTGCATCTCTCAGATGATTAGTGACTTTGAGCATGTTTTCATATGTCTCTTGGCTTTCTGTATGTCCTCTTTTGAAAAGTTTCTATTTAGATCCTTTGCCCATTTTTTGATTGGGTTGTTTATCTTCCTTTAGTTAAGTTGTATGAGTTCCCTGTAAATGTTGGAGATTAAACCCTCACCAGAGATAACATTGGCAAATATGTTCCCCCATGCAATAGGCTTTCTTGTTGTTTTGTTGATGGTTTCTATTGCTGTGCAGAAGCTTTTTATTTTGATGTAGTCGCATTTGTTTATTTTCTCCTTAGTCTCTCTTGCCCTAGGATCTGTGTCTGTAAAGATATTACTACAACATATGTCTGCAATTTTGTTGATTATGGAGTCTTGTAGGATTTTTATGGTTTCCCATCTTACATTCAAGTCCTTTAGCCATTTTGAGTTTGTTTTTGTGTATGGTGTAAGTTGGAGATCTACTTTCATTTTTTGCATGTATCTGACCAAATTTCCCAGCACCATTTATTAAAGAGACTGTTTTGACTCCATTGTATGCTCTTGCCTCCTTTGTCAAATATTAATTGAGTATAATGGCTTGGGTCAATTTCTGGGTTCTCTATTCTTTTCCATTGCTCTATATGTATGTTCTTGTGCCAGTACCAGGCAGCTTTGAGAACTGTGGCTTGGAAATATAGCTTGATGTCCAGTATTGTAATCCCTCCTACTGTGTTCTACTTTCTCAGGATAGCTGTAGCTATTCAGGGTCTTTTGTTATTCCAGATGAATTTTTGGAGAGTTTGTTCTAGATCTTTGAAATATGCCATTGGTATTTTAATAGGTATTGCATTGAATCTATAGATTGCTTTAGGTAGTATGGACATTTTAATGATGTTGATTCTACCTATCCATGAACATGGTATGTTCTTCCATTTGTTTATGTCTTCCTCTATCTCTTTTTTCAATGTCCTGTAGTTTTCTGAGTAGAGGTCTTTTACCTCCTTGGTTAAGTTTATTCCTAGGTATTCCTAGGTATCTTAATTTTTTTGTGCAATGGTAAATGGGATTGTTTTTGTCATTTCTCTTTCTGTGAGTTCATTATCTATATCTATATATCTATATATCTATATATCTATATATCTATATATCTATATATCTATATATCTATATATCTATATCTATATCTATATATATCTATATATATCTATATATATCTATATCTATATCTATATCTATATAGATATATATATAAAGAGTCAGGGTCATTACATCACAACCGAAGGCTCGATCAACCCAGCACTGACTGCGGCTCCTGCAGGCGCCCCGAAATTTTCTGAAGGTGTCAATTAATTCCATCTGATCTAGTGTGTCATTTAGGATTGATATTTCTTTGCTGATTTTTTTTTGTTTAGAGGATTTGTCCAGTGGTGTCAGTGGGGTATTAAAGTCCCCTACTATAACTGTATTGCTGTCAATCTCTCCCTTGATATCCTCCAGAAGTTTTTTTTTATGTATTTGGGTGCTCCTGTATTGGGTGCTTATATGTTTACGAGTTATAGCTTCTTGTTGGATTGCTCTCTTTAGTATTATGAAGTGGCCTTCCTTATATCTTGTTACGTCCTTCAGTTTGAGATCTAATTTTTCAGATATAAGTATTGCTACCCCAGTTGTTGTTGTTTTTTTTTCATTTTCATTTGCCTGAAATACCTTTTTCCATCCCTTCACCATCAGTCTGTGTAAGTCCTTTGTTTGAGGTGGGTCTCCTGTAGACAGCAGATATATGGGTCATGTTTTCTTATCCACTCAGCTACCTTATGACTTTTGATTGGGGCATTTAATCCATTTACATTTAAAGTTATTATTGATAGATACTTGTTTGTCACCATTTTTATTTTTTATGCCTGTGTTCCTTCTTCGCTTCCTATTTCTTCTTTTTACAGCAGACCCTTTAGCATTTATTGCATTGCTGGTTTGGTGGTGATAAACTCCCTTCGTCCTTTTTTGTCTGTGAAGCTCCTGATTTCATCCTCAATTTTGATTGATAGCCTTGCTGGGTATAGTATTCTTGGATTCAGACCCTTCCTTTGCATGACTTTGTATATTTCCTCCCATTCCCTTCTGGCCTGATGTGTTTCTGTTGAGAAATAAGTCGCTATTCTAATGGGGGATCCTTTATAGGTAACTTTCTGTCTCTCTCAGGCCACTTTTAAGATTCTTACTTTGTTGTTGGTGTTTGCCAATTTAATTATACTGTGCCTTGGCATCGGTCTTTTGGGGTTCATTTTGTTTGGGACTCTGTGAGCTTCTTGGACTTGTGTGAGTTTTTTCTTCCCGATATCAGGGAAGTTTTCTGTCATTATTTCTTCAAACAGGCTTTCTATTCCTTGCTCAGTTTCCTCTTCTTCTGCCTTCCCCATTATGCGGATGTTGTTTCATTTTATGTTGTCCCAAAGTTTCCTTAGGCTCTCCTCTTGTTTTTTAAGCTTTTTTTCTAGATGCTGCTCTGCTTGTGTATTTTTCCTACCTTGTTTTCTAACTCACTGATGTGGTCCTCTGCTTCTTCTAGTCTACTGTTGATACTTTCTATTGAGTTCTTTATTGCAGTGATATCATTTTTATTTCTTCTTAGTTCTTCATTTCCTCTTGGTTCTTACACATATTGTTGAATTTGTCTTCCAACCTTTTCAGCAATCTTACGACCATTTCTCTGAATTCCTTCTCTTGCATATTGCTTGCCTCCATTTCATTTACTTCTTTTTCTGGTGATGCCTCCTTTTCTTTCATATGCAGGCTGTTTCTTTGTCTCCCCATGATCTCTCCACTCTGGGTATCTGGTTATGTAGCTCTCTCTCTTTCTCCTGTGCTGACTTAAAGGCACAAAATACAACATAACAAGGCACAACACACAAAAGGCACTGAACACAAATGTATTCACGTTACTAATAACCCTAAATAAAGGTGACCACCAAAGAAAGGAGAATTAGGGGATAAAAGAAAAAGAGTGTAAAAATGATATTGAGAAAAGGAAAAAAAGTAAGAAAGAAAAAAAAAGAATAAAAAAGAAGGGGGAAAAACTATTTATATGGGGAGAAAACTCCAATGGAACAACAACTAATCCAAAAGAATGCAAACAACTAACACCCAGATATGAATGCAAACTACAACAATTAATAACAAATGAGGAGAGGAAAAACAGAAGCAAAAAAAAAAGAGAAACAATCACACAAACAAACAAACAAACAAAAACAATCTAATCAACAATCAAACTAACAACAATAGGACAGAGAGGAAGGGCAAAACAAAATAAAACAAAAAACATAAATAAAAACAACAACAAAAAAAACAAACAAAACAAAAAGAAAGGAAGAGAGAAAAAATTTGGAAAGTGAAGAAAGAGAAGAGAGAAGTGTGCATGGACTTGGAGCAGGGGATTGGAAATTAGATATATAAATAGGATGAATTTTTAACAGGGGATAAAAAGAAGGAATAGGGAATATTTAAAGCAGGAATAGGGTAAGAGAAACAGGACAACAAAAGGGGGAAAGTGAGGAAGAGAGTGTTGGCATAAAGGTAAAGTTGAGATAGAGTAAAATGATGCTAAAGGAAAAATGAAACTAGAATGCAAAACACTAATCCCAAAATAAAATAAAATAAAATAAAGAGGAAATAAAATGAAACTTTTAAAAAAGGTAAGATAATAGTAGTAATAATACTGATTAAAAATAAAAATGTAATAATTAAAAAGGCAAAATCAAGTGAGAAAAAAAGAAAAAAATTTAGTTTCTTGAGTAAAAGATAAACAATAAAAATGTGCAGTTGTGAAGTTCATTCACTTCCTCTACTGTTCTGTTTGGTATGCCTGTTTCCTGTCAGGTAGTCAGGACTGTATTGAAGTTCCCTGCATTCCACAGCTCCTCTGTGTCATAAGCCACAATCTTGTTTTCAAGCAGGCTGTATTTGTTTCTTAGCCTGCCTGTGGTTGTATTTACACAAGAGTCAATTTGTGATTCAACCCCTGGGTGGCAGTGTTTCTGTTGTGATATACGGGGCTATAAGTCCTCTCTACTGAGTATTTAGATTTTTTTTCCCTGCTGCACTTAATACTGGTTTGGGGTATGTGCTGCCCCAGAGCTGGTTTTCTGATCGTTTCTCCCTGCTTTAATCCCCAGGTTCCACAAAAACATTCCCCTGCAGTCTCTGAGAGTGTTTTTAATTGGGTGATCCTATGTACTGGGTTTAGCAATCAAAAGCTAGGATTTAAAGAGAAAAAAAGAGCCAGAGTAAGTGCGTGAACTAGCAACATTTTCGCCCTGGCACTGCACGCGCCTCTGCTCAGGTCTCTGTGCACGTCTTTTCCCGCTGGCACAGCGCAGCTGGTTTACTGGTAAAGCTTCAGGCTGCCTTTTTGTGACCAGCTCAGCTATGGGTTGATTTCTAGAGTTCCCTTCTGTCAGCAGCCCTGTGGACCCGCTTTCCCATTCATGAACTATGCTGGACCCAACGGCCGTGGATTTTGTGGCACGCAAACTTCCTCTGAACCTCTATCCTGCTGTGTGCGTTTCTCCCTCTAGCCTGGATCACAGACCTCACCTTTCTCTGAGCGAAATCTGACCTTTCCGCGAGAAGATGCAGAGTTCGTCTGAGTCTGTGTATTCACGCTGCTTGAGACCCGGTGTTTGTGGGTTCGCAGCTGGTCCCTGGGTGTTGTGGTTGTAGGGTCCCAGAAGGTATCCGATTCTTCCTGATTGAAGGTAAGGCTAGGCTTCCGCTCACAGTCACTCTTCCCTTCGAGATGGCGCAGTCTCTGCGGCAAAGCCAGTGGCTCCAGGGGAGATTTCAGCAGCAGTGGAGACTGCCTGGTCAGGAGAGCCCAGTCCGGCAGTCCGCAATAGTCCCTTAGAATATAGCTGTCCCTCACTCACAAGTAGACACTCCCCGTACACCCACACATTCTCCTTTCGTTCTCTCACTCACACTATCTTGCAGCCTGCCTTCCCGATCGGCAGCCATCTTCGATCTTCACTATTATTTTTTGAGGTCTGCTCATGTTTATATATACTTACATCTAAGTATTCCTTTTAATTGTTAAATAGTATTCCATTGTATATACTACAGTATATATATTCCATTGTATATATAACAGTTCATTTATCCATTCCTCAATGAATGGACACTATAGTTTTATGGTTCTTGATATTAGAAACATCGTATGTGTCTTTTTGTGCATATGTGAATCCCTCTATAGCTGCTCTGCTCAAATCAGTTAACTACTAGAAATGTAGATCATCAGAATTAAGATATGCTGGAAGTGTTTGTGAAAGGGCCCATTTCCCCATATTATTGCCAATCCTTTATGGTGTAAACTTTTAAACTTTTTCCAGTCTTACAGTACAAGGTATTTGTAATTTCCTTATTACTAGGTCAAATATCCTATCTAATAAAAGAGAAACATGGTAATTAGCCATACCTCCGCTACCCTTCCCATTGGCTAATCAGGGCGATATGCAAATTAACTGCCAGCCAAGATGGCGGCCGGCAGCCAGGCAGCTTGAAGAGAACATGAGGCTTGCTTGCTTCAGTGATGGAGGACTCCAACGTTCCCCGCCTGCCTTGCCGGCCTCTGAGCCTGCAGTTTGAAACATTGTTACAAATATAGAAGCTAAACAAAACCCCAGAAACCTGCTTTCAGCCAGCCGGGATCTCAGAGCTGGAGTTGAAACAGTGTTTCGATTATAGAACCCAAAAGAACCAGATACCTGCTTTCAGCAGCTGAGGCCTAAGAGCTGGAGCCAAACCTGAGAGCTAAAGCTGGCCCAGAATAAAAAAAAGAAAGAAAAAAAGGAGCGGTTGGGAGCTTCAGTCACCCGCCAGCCTGAAAAAAGCCCTCTGCACCTCACCCAGACTGGCCAGGCACCGCAGTGGGGACTCCCAACCTGAAGGGTGTGTGACCAGCTGCAAACAGCCATCATCCCCTCATCCAGGCTGGCCAGGAACCCCAGTGGGGACCCCCACCCTGATCCAGGACACCCTTCAGGGCAAACCAGCCGGCCCCCACATGTGCACCAGGCCTCTATCCTATATAGTAAAAGAGTAATATGCCTCCCAGCACCAGGATCAGCATGACAGGGGGCAGCGCCCAAACCTCCTGATCACCCTGCGGCTCTGTGTGTGACAGGGGGCAGGGCCACAACCTCCTTATCTGCCCTGCTCTGTTTGTGAGAGGGGAAGGCGCCCCAACCCCCTGATCAGCCCTGCTCTGTGCCTGATAGGAGGGAGCTCCCCAACCCCCTGATTGCCCTGTGGCTCTGTGTGACAGGGTGCGGCGCCCCAACCCCCTGCCCCCCAAGGGCCCTGCTCTGTGTGTGATGAGGTAGAGCCATAACCTCCCCATCGGCCCTGCCCTGAGTGTGACAGGGTGCGGCGCCCCAACCCCCTGATGGGCCCTGCTCTGTGAGTGACAGGGGGCAGTGCCCCAACCCCCTGATTGGCCCTGCTCTGTGCGTGACAAGGGGTGGCGCTGCAACCTCCCCATCGACCCTGCCTTGAGTGTGACAGGGGGCGGTGCCCCAACCCCCCAATCGGCCCTACCCTGAGCGTGACTGATGGTGGCATCTCAACCTCCCGATCTGCCCTGCTCTGTGCATGACAGGGGTGGTGCCCCAACTCCCCAATCGGCCCTGCTCTGAGCCCGACCAGGGGCTCCACCTAGGGATTGAACCTGCCCTCTGCCACCCGGAAGCAGGCCTAAGCCAGCAGGTCATTATCTCCCAAGGGGTCCCAGACTGCGAGAAGTCACAGGCCAGGCTGAGGGACCCCCGAGTGCACAAATTTTTGTGCACCAGGTCTCTAGTTATTTAATAAAGGGCTTTGGTCAATTCAGATTTCATCTTAAATTAATTTCATGTTTATATCTTCTCTCCAGTTTTCTATTTGAACTGCTTGCCCTTTTCTTACTGATTTGTAGTACTTAAAATATACATATTCTGAATACTATCAAAGTTTATATGTGTTACAACTACTTTTAGTCAGTCATTTGTATTTCAACCTTGTTTTTGTTACCTTAAAGTATTTTTCATGTTTCTGTCTTTGATCCATTTAAGTATAATTTTTTAACTATGTTATGAAGTAGGGCCTACTATTATATTTCTTCACATCATGAACCAGTTTTCTGAAAAACCATTTATTACTTCATCTTTTTTCTGACATAATCATAATTCTGCACTCTTACAATCAACTAAGCAGGTTGCAAATTCCCATTTATATGAGTCTGTTTCTGATTTCTATATGCTTGTGTCTATACATAGTACATTTTTATTTGTTTGTTTTATGGATGATAGATATATATTTATTGCCATTTTCTTATTCATATATATTTTTTCTTTATTTATTGATTAAGGTATTACATATGTGTCCTTATCCTCCCCATTGCCCCACCACCACCACCCCACTCATGCCCTCACCCCCCTGGTGTCTGTGTCCATTGGTTATGTCATATATATTTTTTAATACTCACCTGAGGATATGCTTTCATTACTTTTCAGAGAGAGTGAAGCATCAATTGCCTCTCATACATGCCCCCACCAGGGAGCAAACCCACAACCTAGGTATGTGCCCTGACCAGGCATCAAACCTGCAACCTTTTGGTTTACAGACAGTGCTCCAACCAACTGAGCCACCTGGCCAGGGCTTATTATTCATATTTTTTATCTTATTTATTTTCTTATCCTTCTTAATGAAGACTGTTTAGCGTTTCTCGTAGTATGGTTTTGGTGATGATGATTTCCTTTAGCTTTCTCTTGTCTGGGAAGCTCTTTGGCTTTCAATTCTAAATGATAGTTTTGCTTGGTAGAGTAATCATGGTTGTAGGGCTTTGTTTTCTTGCCATCCCTTCTGGCCTGAAATATTTCTGTTGATATGGCTCAGTGGATAGAGCGTCGGCCTGCGGACTGAGGGGTCCCAGGTTCGATTCCGGTCGGGGGCATGTACCTGGGTTGCGGGCACATCCCCATTGGGGGATGTGCAGGAGGCGGCTGATCGATGTTTCTCTCTCATCGATGTTTCTGACTCTCTATCTCTCTCCCTTCCTCTCTGTAAAAAATCAATAAAATATATTTAAAAAAAAAAAAAAAAAAAAAAACAGCTGACAGTCTTATGGGAGTTTCCTTGTGGGTAACTAGCTGCTTTTCTCTTGCTGTTTTGGGGATTCTCTCTTTATCTTTAACCTTTGGCATTTTAATAATGATGTGCTTTGGTGTGGGTCTCTTTGGGTTCATTTTGTTTGGGAATGAGACAGTGCATTTTAATTACTGTGACTTTGCAATTCTTTTCAAAGGAGTTGAACCCCACTTCTTTAACCTTTCTAGAATCGTCTTAGCAACTGGTGGCTCTTTATTGATTGATGAGTTTCTCATGTTTGTCAGAAACTTCTGCTGAAATTCTGATTTGAATGTTATTGACTTAATAAATTATTCTTTTCAATAGCAAAAAATAAAAAAGAAATCATGTGTCCCCTAATTCATATATTGTAAAATGCGTGTATTTTCTACACATTGAAAATCAGACTGTATCTTATAATACTTATAAAGTATTGGGTCACAGTTCCATCAGGAGCACTTTTGTTCTTTTGTAGTGACTCATAAATAATGGTGCATGTTATAAATAATGGCATCTTAAATAGGAAGAAATATAGGAATTCTGCTGGGAAATGAGGGAGAATGTGAATAGCTGTGTCACAGTAATAAATCAGTAGATGGTTTTTAAAATTTAAAAGTAAATATACAGCTTTATAAACATATTATTTTATGCCAAAAGAAGCACAACTAAAATCATAGATGGTGGTTGGTTCTGGGAGCAGTTACCGAAGGTAAGAATGAGTGGGCTGTGATTTTTTTATAAGCCTCATAAATATGTGAATTTTAAAATTATATGTACATATTAGTTGTAAAAATTATATGTATAGAAATAAAAATTATAAAATGAAATGCCTTATTTCAAGCCTCCCTATAACAGGATTTTCAGACTGTGAAGATGGAAAGGGATCTGTCTATACCAGTGATGGCGAACCTTTTGAGCTCAATGTGTCAGCATTTTGAAAAACCCTAACTTAACTCTGGTGCCGTGTCACATATAGAAATTTTTTGATATTTGCAACCATAATAAAACAAAGACTTATATTTTTGATATTTATTTTATATATTTAAATGCCATTTAACAAAGAAAAATCAAACAAAAAAGTGAGTTCGCGTGTCACCTCTGACACGTGTGTCATAGGTTCGCCATCACTGGCATGGGCTCCTGTTTCAGGACAAGGCAGATGACTGTCCCCTTGCCATTCTGGGATATTGCCTCACATGCCACCTCTTGCCTCTCATCTTAGGAAACGCGCTGCCTGATTGTTCACTTGCAGGCGATGAGATGGCTGATCTTCCAGGAAAGTGGAAACCGCAGTGCACACCGCACCTTTTTCAGATGCTTGTGTTACCCAGAGCCCTGGAGGATGGAAAGGAAGCTGGCGGAATGGCAGGTGTGGAAGCGCTTCCAGCAGAAATCTGTTGGTGGTGGGAGCCTAGCCGCTCCTCTTTCCAGAGGAAGAGCCTGGATTCTGGAGGAGATGAGGCATTGTCCTGCCAGTGTGTTCCCGCTGCCCCGCATCCTGAAAGGAGGGTGAGAAGGGAAAGGATCCTTCTGTGAAAGCTGCTGGGTTCTCAGATGTCAGACTAGGCAGGAGTTTCTGCAACACAGAGGCACCCAGCTGTGCCCCAGGACCAACATCTGCAAGTCTGTCCCTGAGCCTATGAGTCTGTGGGCATTTGCAATAAGCGCTTAGGAAGAACCGGGCAGTCAGAGGTGATCAAGACGACCAGCTCTTATCCCTATGGGGACCTCTGGCTGCTGTGAAATGCTACAGCCACACCATGTGTTCATGTGGAAACTTTTCCGCTTGTGGGTAAACGGCCACAGCCCAGGGCCCTCCCCTGGATTCCCCGCCTCCTACCAGCCTGCTACCAAAGCGGTACATAGGGCCCAGCAGGGGGCCTTTGGGAGCTGGCTCAGGTGACAGCTCTGATTGGTCAGCGTGCACCCTTCCCCCTCCCCGTTAAATATTTTAAATATCCCTCCTTGCCACTAGCTGTATCCAACAGTGAGAGACCAGAAAGCAGACTTCCTACAGAACCCTCACCACCCACCTTCCTCTCCCGCCCCTTTTCTCTCTAGCCCAGCATTGGCCAGTTTACAATGACAGGGAGTTTTTCATATAAAGTGTCTTTTTCTATGAGCAGGAAGATCAGCCCTTTTCTCATTCTGATGGGAACCCTGATTCTCCAGGCCACAAGGAAATTGTCCTAGGTGCCTCTCCCTCCTGATTCCCTAGCTTGTTTATCCCCATGAAATAAGGTTAAGGTGGGGAGGGGGGGGATGCAGGGGGGTGGGGGGGGATCTTCTAAAGGGGGAGGTGTGGCCTCAGTGCCTAGAGCAGACTGCAGGAAAGGCCAAGGCCTGGGGGATGGCACAGCAGGCCCCCTGGAGGCCTCTGGAGCCCCACATTCTTGAATCCTTGCTGCCAGACGACTTGCCCCCCCCCCCTCAGCTGCCACTCTGGGTCCCCACCTGGCAAAAGAGGGATCCCCCCGGGGCCCTGTGTGGGGCCCAGGACACAGACCTGAGGATATCCCCAAGGACACCAAGCCATGGGGAAGGGATGATCTTTCCCCAAAGTGGGAAGTTCAGCTGGTCTCTCCACCCTTGGTGGAGGCAGGCTTAGGTCTGGACTTTGGAGTCAAGGAAGAGGCCCCAGCTCTCCGGCTCTGTGAGGGCCCTATCCAAGGCCATCCCACAGACAGCCTTTGTACCCAGGATGTGCATTGTGATCTGGGGACTAGTTCAGTCTATAAACAATATTCGCAACCTGTCAAAACTGTAAGACTTGGGACAATTTAGCAAATGGTCTTTGTTTGTTTGTTTCACTTATTTTTTGTTTCTTTTCATGTGAATTCAAAGGCAGGCTACAGAGTGGAAAGGGTCCATCCAGGAAAGACCGAAAGTATAGAGGCAATCCTTAATCTCTCTGGCTGAGGCCAGCTCTTTATGAAGTGAGAAAAATAGTTGCTGACTGCCTGCCTCAAAGGGTTGTGGTAACAGCAAATTTTATCCAGTTTGTAAAGTGCCTTAAAACAAGTAAAGTAGCCATGCAATTTTAAGGGATATTGGTTTTCGGTTTTAGTCCAGCCAACTCCTGACCATGTGTAGGGACAGTCATGGCATGGCATCACACAGTTTAGCAAAGCCTGCCTCTGCAGACCCAGTCTCGGTTCCCTCCCGGTCCACACCGCACTCTGAGTCCTTCCCTCCTCAGATACCCAGTGTCCACTAGCTGCTCAGGTCAGGGTCTCCCTGGGCGAGGGTGCCTCTGGGAGCACTCCTCTCCCATGGTGTGTGGGCGTCAGTGCTCTAAGGACACTCACAGTCCTACTGCAGCACCGAAGGTCTGGGTCTGCCGGGGGTGGGCTCCAGACGGCCAGCGGGAGGAGCCATGTGAAGAAGACCTGTTTAACTTGGAGAAGAGGCAGCCAGTTTAAGGGCCATGGTAGAAATATTCAAATGCATGCTGTTGTTAAAAAGGTTAAGGTGACCTGCCATCCTCGTAGCCCTGCTGGACTTTCACTCCATCAGACGCATGCCGCCACTGTGGCTGCCTGGATTCACACCAACACTGGCCTCTCCAGCTGCAGCCACTGCCAGTGACTGGACTTCGTGCTGGAAGCTTGCTCTACTGGCTTCTATCACTTAAGCTCCCCTTCTCTGTGGGTAACCCGTGTGTGACTCTATTGGCTTATTGGGGAAGTTTCCCTTAATAAACCTGGAATTGTGGGGGAAAAACAAAACAAACAAAAAGATTAAGGTGTTCAGTACAGCTTTAAGAGGTAGAACCAGGCGGGCCCCTGTGCTAGAATTTAAAAGGTAAGGCCTTTGTTTTTTGTTTTTACCATTTAAACATTTTTAAGTGTATAGTTCAGTAGTGTTAAGTATATTCACATTGTTGTACAACAGATCTCCAGAACGTTTTTATCTTGCAAGACTGAAACTACCCCATTAAACACTAATTTCCCCTCCCCACCCCCTTTGCCCCAGCCCTTGGCAGCCACCATTCAATTTTCTGTCTCTATGATTTTGACTGTTTTAGGTACTTCATGGGAGTAAAATCATACCATCTTTGTCCTTTTGTGACTAGGTTATTTTACTTAGCATACTGACCTTGAAGTTTGTTCATATTATAGTGTGTGACAGGATTTCCTTCTTTTTGTTGTTGTTGTTGTTGTTAATCCTCACCAGAAAATATTTTTTCCATTAACTTTTTTTAAAATATATTTTTATTTCAGAGAGGAAGGAAGAGAGAGAGAGATAGAAACATCAATGATGAGAGAGAATCATTGATCGGCTGCCTCCTGCACATCCCACTTTGGGGATCGAACCCGCAACCCAGGCATGTGCCCTTGGCTGGAATCTAACCCAGGACCCTTCAGTCCACGGGCTGACGCTCTATCCACTGAGCCAAACTGGCTAGGGGACTTTTGACTTTTTTTAGAGAGAGTAGAAGAGATGGGGAGAGACAGAGAGAGAAACACTGATGTGAGAGAGACACATCAATTGGTTGCCTCCTGCAACCAGGGTCTGGGATCGAGCCTGCCCTTGATTGGAATCGAACCCACAACCCTTCAGTCTGAGGGCTGATGCTCTAACCACTGAGAAAATGGCTAAGGCAGGATTTCCTTCTTTTTTAAGACTGCATAATATTTCCTTGTTTGTGTACACTACATTTTCTTTACCCATTCATCTATTGATGATTGACATCTTGGTTATAATGAATAATGTTGCAATGAACTTGGATGTGCAATTATCTCTTCAAGATCCTGATTTGAATTCTTTTGAATAAATACCCAGAGGTGGAATAGCTAAATCATATGATAATTTAATTTTCTATTTGTTGAGAAACCTTCATCCTGTTTTCCATAGTAGCTGTACCAATTTACATTCCTACCAGTAGTGCACAAGGGTTCCAATTTCTCCACATCCTTGCTAACACTCATTATTCGTGCTAATGATAATAACCACAATGACTGGTTTGAAGGAGTATCTCATTTTGGTCTTGATTTGCATTTCCCTCATGATTAGTGAAGTTGAGCATCTTTTCATATTGGCAATTTGTATATCTTCTTTGGTGAATTGTCTATTGAGGTCCTTTGTCCATTTTTTAATAGGGTTATTTGTCTTTTGTTGTTGATCTGTAGAAGTTCCTTATACATATATTCTGGATATTAATCTCTTGTCAGATATATGATTTGCAAATATTTTCATCCATTCTGTAGGTTGCTTTTTCACTCTGTTGATTGTTTCCTTTGATGAACAGAGGTTTTTTGTATTTATATGGTTGCATTTGTCTATTTTTGCTTTTGTTGCCTAAGAGGACAGATTTCCAAAGCAGTTTTTTAAAGTAATACATGCACACAGTAAAATAATTCAAAAGGATAAAAAGATAGAGATAAATATAAATACATGTGTAGGTCTACATACACATATTCATACACATATAAACATAAAATTCTCCCTTCCACAGTTTTCTTCCCCAGAGGCAACCACAGTTATCACTATCTTTCCAGATACGACCTAAACATATCCATGTGTTTCCTTCTTTTCAATCAAACAAATGTGATGCATATTTCTGAGCCACTCTATTTTTCTCACAAATCAACATGAACTAGAGATGGCCAGGCCAGACGAACTGATGTAAAGGCTTTTCCCTGTCAGTGCATAAAAATGGTTTAATTTCTAAACAGCTGCCACATATTCCATAGAATAGATATTTCATAATTTGTTGAATTAGCCTCCTGGTTAAACTTTTTAATTATTTCCAGCCCTTTACTGCAATGAATATGTTTGTACATATGTCTTTGAGCCCATGGGGACTATATCTGTAAGATAAATTGGTAAAAGTGGACTTGCTGGTCAAAGCTTTGTACGTTTAACATTTTGACAGATATAACCACATAGTGGGTAGATTTTACCGCAAAGTAAGAACAAATTTTAGCAAACAAAATTTCCCGAAGTGGTGTGGACTATTTTAGGAGGTTGTGTGTGTCTGAAAAGAATTAAGACTAGGTTACAAATCAGCTTGTCCAGATGCCATTGGATATATTCGAGCATTGTCAACTCATTGATCACAAAAATCCCTTCCAGGAATGGACTGACTATTCTTGGGGGGGGGGGGAAGGGGTGTGAGAGATGCGGGAAGAGACTGGACAAAAATCGTGCACCTATGGATGAGGACAGTGGGTGGGGAGTGAGGGCGGAGGGTGGGGCGGGAACTGGGAGGAGGGGAGTTATGGGGGGAAAAAGAGGAACAAATGTAATAATCTGAACAATAAAGATTTAATTTAAAAAAAAATCCCTTCCAACTCTGATATGATAGCTTTCTAATAATAGGTATAGCCCAACAGATTACATATTTTTGTGGAATATTTGCTCAGTGAAAAAGCAAGGCGTTGGCTTGATTTGCACTTGGAGGTTTATGAAGGATGAACATTAATGCAACCCAAACCAACTCTCTAAATTAAGGACTCTCCCATGGTATGCTTGTACCATATGGGTGTGGGCAGGATATTTAGAGGCCCTTCTTGTCCTCTCCACCACTGTCACTTATATTGTGCACGCCCAGAATGCCACATATGAGACAGTGCTCTTTAGCAGATGTGACCGGACAGAGAGTGCTGTTGTACTGAGAGCATTAGGTGAGGAGTGTGCATACTGCTCTCGCTAACTACAGACTGAGGTTTCCCAGGGATGGAAGGTTCCTGGCCTTCTGTCAATTTCCAGCAGGTGGTTTTTTGAAAGACCTTTCCTATATATACTGAACTGACATCTGTTCCTCTGTCAAGTTTGTTGTAGCCACTGAATACAAACTTAGTATGTCCTATGTTCCAGACCTTCAGCTTCCTGAGAAAGGCCATTAGAAGCCCACTTAGTCTTCTCCGCCTCAAGTTCTGTCCCCTCAGTCCTTTTAACTATTTCTTATATTTCTTGTTTTCCAGATCATCATTGTCTTGGTTGCTCTTTTTGAACACCTCCCAAGCAGTCAAATAACTGTATCTGATCCAGGCCCAAGAGGTTGAGATGGAACCATTTTCTCGTGTTTCATGTTCCTTTCTTTTCACAGTGGAGCCTGAAATCAGCAAGCCAGAGGTCTCTGGCTTTGGCCTGTAAAACATGCCTTTCCACTTTTGGGGGTAAAAGCAATCTTATTTCCCGTTAGGGATTTACTTTTCCCTTATTCTGAGAAGTCTTGAGGGCACTTTAGTCAAGTTTCTTCCTGTCCCTCCTATTGGGAGGATGGTGGCACACACAACCCAGTTTAGGCCATCCCAACTCTGGATCCTTTGGGGTCTTTAGCCTAGGAGAGAATTAAGTAACTGAACACCGTGGAGCAGAGCAGTTCTGAAGGGAGAGGGGGACACAGAGTCTGTCCTTTCATTCCTGCTAATGACCTGTTCTCCTTCCTCCTGAGGCCTGTCTCTTCTGCATCCAACTATTCTAGACCTTTCCAGCAAATTTCTTGTCCAATTAAGTTTGTCGGAGTCTGTCTCAATTGCTTCAAACTGAAGAACTGACACAATCAGATGACTTTATCCTGCCCAAATCCCAACAGGGCTCACTGTGGGCCAGACTCCTCAGTCTATTTCACAGGTATGTTCTGTTTCTGTTCACAACACTTCTGACATCACCTGTGTGGGGAGTTTTCCCCTCACCAACCAATTCTCTAACTCTCTGGACCAGCAGTCACCAACCTCTCAGACCTCACAGACCACCAGTTGCCGACGGCTGCTCTGGACAGTAACTGGGTATTCTACAACTTAGTTCAATTCTGACACTAACTCTCCAGAGTGAGCACAGACCCCACAGGTCAAGGACTCCATCCTACAAAACTGCTCCTACTTGAGTACCAATTGCACCTCCCTACTTGGGTTCCATAATTTGCTAAAACAGCTCACAGAGCTCAGGGAAACACATTGCCTACTAGGACCCATCTATAATAATAAAAACATAATATGCTAATTAGACCGGATGTCCTTCCAGAAATCCTTCTGGACCACCTTCCAGATGAAGCTGGGGCGGTGAGGGAAGCCCATGTCCTGGGTGCCAGAGGGAAGCTGGTGCCGGCGGGGGGCAGTGGGGGAGGGGGGAGGCGGGGAGGAAGGCCTAGTCTTGCACGAATTTCATGCATCAGGCCTCTAGTTTATTATAAAAGACATTATACAGGATTCAAATGAGCAGTTGAATGAAAGAGATGCACAAGGCAAGTGTCAGGGGAGGGAAGGGGAGCTTCCATGCCTTCTCTGGGCATGTCACCCTCCCAGGACCACAGTGTATTCACCAACCCAGCAGCTCTCCAAACCTCATAATTTAGGGTGTTTTTATGGAGGTTTCATTACATAAGTATGATTGAGTACATCACCAGCAATTGGTTATTTACTCATTCTCTAGCCCCCATCTCCTTCCTAGAGGTCACAGGGCACACAGACTGAAAGTTTCAACCTTCTAATCACATGGTTGGTTCCTCTGGCTATCAGTCTCCATCCTGAAGCGCTCAAGCTCCTCTCTCCCCCATCACCCCCAGTCACTTCATTAGCATAAACTCAGGTAAGGTTGAAAGGGGCTTATCATGAATAAGAAAAGATGCTTCTATCACCTAAAACTCAAGAAATTCCAAGACAAAACACACACACACACACACACACACACACACACATGCCCTAGCTGGTTTGGCTCAGTGGATAGAGCATCTGCCTGTGGATCAAAAGGCCCCAGGTTTGATTCCGGTCAAGGGCACATACCACAGTTGCAGGCTCCTCCTGGCCAAGATCCTAGTCAGGGTGCGTGCAAGAGACAACCAATTGATGTGCTTCTCTCACATCGATGTTGCTCTCTGTCTTTCCCTCTCTTCCACTCTCTCTAAAAGATCAATGGGAAAATAGCCTCAGATGAGGATTTTTTTTTATTGCTTAAAGTAATACAAAGGGTATTACATATGTGTCCATTCCCCCCCCCGCCCTAGACAGTCCCCTAGCCTCCCCTATCCCCCAGTGTCTTATGTCCATTGGTTATGCTTATATGCATGCATACAAGTCCTTTGGTTGATCTCTTACCCCCCTACCTCCTGTCCCCCAACTCTCCCCGGCCTTCCCGCTGCAGTTTGACAATCTGTTTGAGGCAGCTCTGCCTCTGTATCTATTATTGTTCAAAAGTTTATAATGGTCTCTATTATCCATGAATGAGTGAGATCATGTGGTATTTTTCCTTCATTGACTGGCTTATTTCACTTAGCATAATGCTCTCCAGTTCCATCCATGCCGTTGCAAATGGTAAGAGTGCCTTCCTTTTTAGAGCAGCATAGTATTCCATCGTGTAGATGTATCAGATGAGGATGTTAAAAAAAAAGAAAGAAATTTTAAAAGTTTTGGAAGCTCTTGTGCCACGAACCAGAGATAAAGACCAAATACCTATTTCTTATTATATCACAGGATCCCACAGGTGCTGCCATTAAATCCCATGCCTTCCAGTTCTGTACTTAGAGAGTTGATATGGGACAAAACTCAGGCTTCGAGGGTCTGAGGTCTCTCTTGTTTGCTCCCATCCATCAGTTTAAAGATAACTGATTGCCTGCTGGTGTGACTATCTCACCCTCAGTGTCCATTCAAATCATTGGAAAAAATGTTAAGCACCTAATTATACCTCAGGTATACAGGATGCTTACCTATGCTGTGCCAACCTGAGGCAAGAAAATCTGTGCTCACAGAGGTTAAAAAGCGATGGACCTAAGCTGCAAACCTGTCACTTAGCCCTAAAGCCAGGGGAAAATCAGATTCCCTTAGGATTCACAGCCCACAAATGACTTAAGGGAGAAGTTACATCTTCAGCTATTCCTGGGGAGCCAGAAGAGGTACACAGAGCCAGTGCCAGGCTGCAGAAGGCCCCGACTCAGATTCTTCACACTGATTAACAAAGTAGGACAGCTAGAAACCGAAGTCACTGAGCGTTGAGGTGTCCAGTAGACAAAAACCTGGGTAAGGAGGACTCCTCCCACCTGCGCTCCTTTTAGCGTCCTGAGCACCAGCAGCCATGTATCGGGGCACATGTCGCCCCTGTGTGGATGTGCTGGCATCTCATGGCACCCTCTTTCGGACTCAGTGGTCACAGGAGAGACATCTCTACTGTCTTATGGAGCCTCTGAACCCCACGTCCTCTCCCCAACTTCCTGCCTTGTTCCCAGAAGGGCAGCGCTTGTTGTTACGTGCCCTTGAGTCAGCTCCAATTCCTGGTGACGTCCAGTTTCCTGTCCTCAACAGCCCTGCTCAGCTCCTACAGACCCATGCCT